>NC_133775.1:18717721-18775174 GCF_003597395.2 Chelonoidis abingdonii
TACACCGGAAGCAGACCCAGGTGTACAGCCAGCGCTGCAAACAGGGAGTTGCAGCGCTGGCTGAGCTTTTAAGTGTAGACACCTGCTAAGTTGCAGCGCTGTAACCCCCTCACCAGCGCTGCAACTTGCAAGTGTAGACAAGGCCCTAGTGGACACTTTTGACTTTATTCTTTCTGTCCTTCAGTTCCTCATCTGTAAAATGGAGGAGGATACTATACCTAACTTTTGAGCACTTGACTTTACAATCTTACATTAAAAAACACTATGTTAAAGAACGGTAATAATGTATATTAAATTGAATGCTGCTTTTGCACAGACTCCAGAAGCTCATCCACTCTACATGCTTCTGCAAAAACATATTCAGAGGGCAAAGGTCAGAAGCTATATGTAAGATAGAGTAAATTAACCTTCCACTAAGTTAAACCTAGTCTACACTGGAGAACTTAGCCCCAGTGGGAGAGTTTGTGTAGGCAAGACTGCTGTGACCAGAACCATTTTTATCACTGTTTTGATTAGACTTTTCAGATGGTAGCAGAAATAGGTCTAGCCACAGCCATTCTTCTACAATAGGGTTAACGCTGCTGAGGATTTTTTTTTTTTAAGGTGTCTGCAGTGTGGACATGGCCTATGACTCTCTTAGATAATTTACAGCTGTTGTATTGAGAGTCAAGGCTAGCTAAACTGATAGCCAGAAGAAAGTATATCGTAAGGGTGTGGGCTACTGCCTACTCACTGTACACCTTCTTCCAGCTCCTTAGTATGCAAGTTACACCAATTAGAGTCAGTGTTTCCCGCTATTGCTACCAACATTTCAGTTCCAACAGGAAGCGGTGGTGGGAGTGTTAATGTAGACAAGGCTCTGGGTGATGCCACCATTTTGAGCATCAGGTCATTTTACTGCTCGGAGTAAGGTTTCTGTGATGTGCTGAATGTGATTGGGTCCTGTCTACACTAGCGGTTAAACTGTTTTCAGAATTGTTTCAGTGGCACCTGTTAATAACATCCATGGCTGACAATAGGTAAAAAGTTCACTGTGCTAATCCACTTGGAATGCAACAGTTATCACCTGCTGAGGTAAATTCTGCATTCCAAGGGGATTACTACTTCATCATTATCCTCAGCTCTTATTGTCGTTTCTACAGAACTATACATTTACACAGCTAAAACATAGATTTACAGACGTGGATTAAAACACATTTGCTGCCCAAAAAGCTTACTGTCTCAGAGCCTGATTCTGTAAAAATGCATGAGAACAACCACACACATTTTGTCTTGTACAGGATAAAAAAGCTGAGGTTTTTTTAAATGTTAGCTACCGTGTCCTAATGGTATGCTCTAAAATGCTAGCTTAGGTAAGGCAAATTGAACTGTAGTACATGCTAGTCAGTCGAATTGAAGCCTAGGAGGAGGAAATTACATTTACACTTCAGTTTCCACCTCACTAGCACCTAGGATTTCAAGAAATCAGCTTCTACCTGTCTTTCCTACAATCTGGCAGGAGATCTCAGAAGTCCCAATAAAACAGATTTTAAAGCTTATGGTTCCCAGCCAAGTTTCCCAATTAAGCAACTGTTCTATTAAGTGGTTCTTATTGTACCTACTGCTGCTTGGTAGTTAACATCACTTGCTTGAATATTTCTTCTTTATTTTTTCAACATGATATTGTTAAACAATATTACAAAACACAATGAGTAATCATTTTAAAGTTTTCTCCCTCCTTGCCGGCTTCTTCAGTAATTGACTCACAACTGAGCCTCATTTAAGTTTCAATTTCTATTAAATAAGCCAAATCGACAGCATTAAACCATTGCCTATTTATTCTTTTTAACAGGAAATGAAATTTAAAAGAGATGCAGTCACCCGTGAAGAGCTGTTGAAAGCAGCGATTGATGGGAGGGAGAAGGTGGTTTCTCACCAAAACCTTAAAACAAACTACACATCAAAATAAAAATAATCACTTTTTAAAATAGCAGAATCTCAGCCAGTACCATTTTTTCTCTTTTCTTCTATCCTTCAATTATGGTGTGTTTCCTGCAGGGAAAGAATGTCATGAATGAAACCGAAAAATGAAAACGTGATCAAAAAGATATTTTATTTCAAATGAAAACTACTCTCATGCACACTTCAGAATAAAGGAGTTTGTGGTTGGGAGACAGCCTGGCTCAGGGGATCAGTAACAGGATACAAAGCCCTTCATCCCTTGGTTGCCAGTTCAAATATACTTGAGATGAGGAGTAGCTACAACTGTTGCGAGAGATGTCTGCATATCATAGAGGGCACTCAAGCATATGTAGCATAGTTCCTGGGGTTTGTAAGACCAGTAAAACCGCTTGTTGTTGTGGGTTGCAGATGGCTTCTTTTGTTCTGAGATCTACTCTTTACATCAGCTCATAATGACCACCAGGTGAGGGCAGTTCAGTGTCTTAGGTGAAATAAGTTGGTGGTCTAAGTCCACCTCTTGATCAAAAAGTTTGGCACATCATCAGATGTGGACTGTTGCAACATAATATACCTGGGGATAACCAAGAAGGCCATACAGATCTGCAGCATTTTAAAATGTGTAGTAGCCTGGTTGACAGGGAGGGCAGGCCAGTGAGAATGCATTACACTAGTGTTCCATACTACACTGTCTGCCAGAGAGTTTGGCCTTGTTATCACTGAGTGGTAATCACCCTGCTTGGTACAACAGCCTGAGAGGTAACCAGAAATGATCCTCAGTTGCAGAGGCAGAGACCTGCAAAGGAAAGAGATTTTATAACAAACAGGATAAGGTAAAGAAAAAATACATATATTGGGGGAGAGAGAGGAGAGAATGAGAAATACTGTCTGGGAAATGGAAATCAACAGTATCTAGGAATCAGAGTTAGGCCAATGCCTAGCACTTTTTGAAAATCCTCTCATAGTGCATTTGGCACAATCTCAGAATCATGCTTTCCAATCAAGGTGATTTGTAATTTTGGGTCAGAGGAAGAACGTTTAGAATGGGAAGCAGGTTAATGTGGGGCCTTCGCACATACAGTCTAATTTTCCGATGCTGTTGTCCTTTCCCAACAGCCACCCTCTAGCCTTTCTTCTGTACAGTTGTAACAGTGCTGCAGCTTCAGTTTTGTTTGCCATAGCGAGAGATTGTTATTCAGTTCAAGGGGCTGGGAGTCAGTGATTCTGTGCAAGATACTTAACCCTTCTGTGCCTTAGTCTGTTCTTTTGTAACACAGGAAGTGGTGTAGTCAAGTTGGAATGTGCTGGAACACTGTTCCAGTACTATTTCAAGATTGCCAAAGTAAGTGGCCCATGGATTTTTCTGCTTGGATTTTTTTGCAGAGTATACGACATGGAGGACACTATTTTGCAGAGCATGCTTTTCTTCCCCCAGTGGTGTAAATCTATTATCTATAAATCTATTATCAATTATAATAAACAACAAAGCCATAAGAAAGGATATAATAATACAAGCAGGCAAGCCCACACCATTCCAGGACCTTCAGATTTAGGACTACACCACAGAAAAAAAGGTATAACACCACCCGTTTCCTGAGGTGATTGTGAGGCTGATTAATGCATATAAAATGCTTTGAATGCCTCTGATGAAAGATGCTGTACCAGTGTGAAGCTGGATTAAAATGGTGGCTGATGGGGGTTATTCTCTCTGACATGCTCATCTAATGCCATGCCAGAGGCCTTGGATCAAGGCTTTAAAAAATGACTAGTATTTTGAGTGCCTTAGTTTTTGGGTGCCCAACTTGAGACAACTTGAAGAAGCCGAATTTTGAGCTGAGCATGCTCCCTCTGAGAACCAGGCCCCTTAAAGTGTCTCAAGTTAGGTACCAAAAAGCACTAGTCACTTTTGAACACCCTGGCCTTGGATTCTAAGCTCCATCTTGGCTTTTGGACCCACAAAAGTCATCTCACAATGAGGTTGAAAGCAGTCTGATTCACAGCAATTTTCAAAGGAAAGATCGCTCAGAATGGAAAATATTTCACCATTTCTTTGCTGCTTTCACCATTTCTGAAGCAGGAATTCAGGAACCTGGAGGAGAAGCGTTTTGATGGGTGTACGTTCCATCTTTCACACAGAAAATCAGTATGTATCTGCATAGGGAACATACTTTTTAAGACAGGCTTGGAAATTCTTCATTCCTGTGCCAGGCAAGATTTCCTACATAAATCCTGAGAAGCCTGTTAATTACAGCATATCTTTAGAACAAAATGATAGTACTCCAGGGCAGTTCTTGTCACAATTACAGGTTTAAATATCGCCCCTTTTGGATTTATTCTAGCTTTTTAATTCCAAAAAGAAAAAAGAAGTGGTTAGTATGTTGTTGCAAGTTATCCCTTGCTGACAAGGCACTAACTCATGCAGATATGACAGGTTTTTATGTAATTTTTTTTTTTGAGATCTGTGTGAAGTCGAATATTTTCTCACTTGAATATAGCTTTAGGTTATTGATGCCTTATATCAGTGCTTCCCATCTCTTGAGCTGGAGCCCCCTGTTTGAGACATCCATTTCTGGTCTCCAAAATGTACGTTGGTACCACTTCCTGGCTGAGTCTGACTTGTTTTTTGTCTCCTCTCCTCCTCCATCTCCTGATCAACAAGTTTGGTGCATCATCAAATCTGGATAATATACCTAGTAGGATGGATTTTTCTTTTCTGACCCACATTAGAATAGACAATTGATGTTGGTGACCTTCATTCAGCTACTCCTCCTCCCACAAAATGCTGCACACTGAAAAGGAAGAACTGGCTTTTCCTTTCATTGGATGCCTGTTTATTGAAAAGGAGAGAGAGAGAGGCCTGAATATGAAGAGGAGTCTGTCTGTGCCTAATACAGTAGAGGGATTGTTCAGGACCAATACATCCTTAGGTAAAGATAACATCAGTAACACTGCTAAGGAAGAGTCACCTTTGAAATATCCTGCGCTCCCCCCCCCCTTGTTGTAGATATCATTTAACCTTTGCAGATGTTAATTGGAAAATTGGCACTTCTGAGCCAGTCACAACCACCCTATAATGGACCAGAGAGGCCACTGCTGAGAAAAGTCAGGCATACCATGCCCCCATCCCAAGAGCCACACCTTTGGTCTCCACGGCACTCCCCCACCCTTGCTAGTCTGAAGACTGGGAATGGCTTCTCTCTGTTTTCATTTGTCTCCAGCCTTTCTGAGCTGTGCATTCCTCTCCACATACCAGCGGAGTATCCCATTGTGCAGCAAGAAGCCAGAGTGACTTCGAGTTTCTGACACAGTAGAAAAGAGAATCATGTTTGGTCACTTTTTTGTTTTAAAATTACGCAAGAATAGGTCAATAGCATTACTTGCTACAGAGCTTCTGCCCACAGAAGTGAAAGATCTCCAGGTACAATGTCCAGGCAGGTAGCCATTAAGAGGTTTGCATTTACGAATCATCTGAGTAATTGGTCCATTCAGTCTGGATACCCTTCTTCTCCATGCTTTTTGAGATTTCTGCAGGGAAAGCTAATTTAGGGTGATGCAATTGGCAGTCTCATTCTGCTACTCTGTTTCTTTCACTGAATGTGAACTGCATTTCTGTAGAACCCTGAATCCTTGAAGAGCCTTCTTGTGCACCCTGCCAGGGAATCATGGAATAGTCCCTTTGCATGTGGGAAAGGGAGATGCTCATAGAGAGTGTTCCCTCGCCCTGCAGGTCTTGGAGGCATGATTGGGCCCAAAGTTAGTGATCAGTGTTGCAATAATACAGTGAATGTTTTCAGATCATTGACTCCTTGCAGTCCCAGCAGCTTTTCAGTTGTGTTTCCAATTTCCACAACAAAGCAGTGGCCTGTGACTTTTGCAGCTGTTGTTTATCTACTTTTTGTATTTCATCGCTCATCTGTTTTGGCAAGGAAGTGTGAAATTGGACCATCTTGCCTGGCTTAGGAACCATTTTTATTTTCTGACTAGCAATGGGCCCAAGCCACAGAATTCAAACTCCCCAAAGTACAGAACTGTCCAGAGCTAGGGTTTCATTTTCAGTCCATTTCGATCTGACAGGCCCCATTATTATTACTAAATTTTTATATTGTTGTTGTGCTTAGAGGTCAACCAGCTTGGGGCCTCATTATGCTAGGTCAGGGGTTCTCATACTGGGGAGGGGGTGACCTCTCAGGAAGTCGCAAGGTTATTATGTGGGGGGGTCACAAGCTGTCAGCCTCCACCCTCCAGCATTTATGATAAGTATTAAATATTTAAAAAGTGGTTTTAATTTATAAGGGGGAGTCACACTCAGAGGCTTGCTTTGTGAAAGGGATTACAGTACAACAATTTGAGAACCATTGTGCTAGGTGCGGTACAGACATATAATAATTGACAGTCCATGCCCCAGAGAGATAATTACTTGATGGCAAGAGTCAAGATTTTCCACTGTGTCCAAAGGACATGCCACAATCAATCAACAGTTGGTTAATCTAGTGTGGGCCAAACCTTTGGGACCCAAGGAACCCTCTATGCATTGATCACACCCTCCCTATGAGGAATGGAGGTTCATTCATCTCTGTAGCAGTCATCCTATACTTAAGCATGAGTGGGAAAGAGAGAGGGAAGGGGAGGGAAGAGAGCAAGAGGTGGAGGATGACATGTCCTGGAGAGATGTGTTGTTCACTCCTGTCCCTAATGTCTACAGACAAGGAAAGTAAATACAACCTGATGCTGCATTAATTTTTCTGCAGAGCTCTCTCCATGCTGAGGATCCCTCTAAAAAGGGAGCCCCAGAGTGAGGCACCAGCAGAGAGCTTGCTGGCATTGTGGTTTCAGAATTATGGTGGCCCAGAGCACCCTATGATCTCAATGAGAATTAGGCCTGAGTGAGGAATGTATTTAAAAAAAAATTGAGCAAGGCCTTGTGTATTTGGCTCCATATCCATTGGGGACATCTAGATTTTCCCCCTGAAATCTCTGGATATGAATTTGATTCACGTGATGAAAGGGAAAGAATTACAACTTTCACATTCATGCACAATTTACCTTTTATTTCCTTTTATTATCTGGGGATATTCAGTAAATCAAGTTCTCCAGATACGTCTAGGGATTCTGATTCTATTTGTGGGGTCCCACTAGTAGCCAAAGCAGTAAATTACTGCTGCTGTGATTGAAAATTTGTTTAGCTACAGTACATTAGCTCCTTTTGTTTGCTTTTCCACTGATGGAGTGTACATTTTTACTTGAGAATTTGTTTCTTGAATGTCTTGTTTATGAATAATATAGGGTGTAAATTGTGAAGGTTGTAGAACTAAACCTAAAAAAGAGAGCACCCCAAGTAGAATGCAGAATTCATCTTAAAGCCTTTCACAAAATGTTTAATTTTTTTTTTAACCCCTGTGTGAGTAATGAAAGTCTGACCTTTCCACATAAGGTAACTATATATAATAACCTTTTCCTGGGTCATCCAGCTATCTTTGTTTGTTTGAAAGATTGATAGATCACAGGGTCAAGGGACGTGTTTTATTGTAAGTTTCTGTTCCAAATTTCCTGACTTTTTTTTTTTTTTTTTTTAAAGGACCTCTAAAAGGCAGAATAGGGGCTAATAAGAACCAGATCCTAAAGTGACTGTATGTCAAAATGTCAAAAATAACAGCTTTTCTTTGACTCCATAACATTAATCTTAAGGCACATACCTTTACATACACACTGTTTCAATAGGTTGAGTTTTTGTATGTGACCATTTACTACAGAGTGACTTCTAAAGTGACAAAAAAATCCCTTGATGGTTTTCAGTAGTTTGGTTTATAGCCTGATATGGACATTTGTTTACCTATTCCAAATCACTTCTTTGTGATTAAAATTAGAGGTCTCCTACTTGTGCTGTAAAACTAGATCCTAAGTAAAGAAAAGCTTCATTTCTCCCTTGCTGGTTTGCAGTGTCAAAGTTATCACCATGGCAGCAGAGCTTAAAGCTGAAAGTTAACTTATAGAAGGAAAGACAGAATGTATATTAAGTGGGAGCTTTCCAAAGGCACAAGGGGCAGTGAGTTGCCCAACTCCCATAGAAAGTCCATGGGAGTTGGGCATCTTACTCCCTCAGGGTCCTTTGACAATCCCAAGAGGTTTTTACACTATAGCATTTTGTTTTCATTTGTCTAAAAAAAGAAACGGAAACCCTGGATAAATATAGAAGTGGTATTCTGTATTAATTTTGAGCAACAATTGTAGCATACACTGTACATCTAAAAGTAATGAAGTCCTGCAGAGTCAAAAAATACAGTAAGTGTGTTGAGAGATCCTTAGATGGTACAGTCTACCATAAATAAGATCTGAAGGAGGAGAAAACAATACACAGCTCTAAAAGTGTTCTGCATACAGTGTTACATACATGCTTTACTGAGAACCTTATTTAAACAAACAAAACTAGCACAGCCAATAGTGAACTTCCTGCTGTCCCAATGCAGCTTGTATCAAATATTTAAACTCAGTCTTCTGGGCCTCTTTAGCTCTCTGATATGTTTCAGGCAGAGTTGCAAAATCATAAAAGTATAGTATCCCTTCCTGTATATAGTCATTGCTCTACTTTTATTAATTTAAAACGATGGAGAGAGCCACCAGGACTCTTTCCCCCGTCCCTTAAAAAACACGGCTTCTGCTGATCAAACCCACTAGTTTGGGCTGATTCCCTTCAAATATGATAGATAGGCAGATGGACGAATGAAGGGCTAGAATTTTTTTTCCCATTGAGAAGTATGCTCATCCCTGTTTCCATACTTCCACGAGAAATCCTGCTAACTGCTTCCTTAGCATAATTGGAATAATTTAAACCAAGAGTTTATGGAACATATGGAACAAACAACAAATCCATCCAACACATTCAGACTGGGTGACTCCAAATTGTTGTTTCTTGTCAGAGTAAGACCATTTTCAGGTAAAAATTTCCACCAGTCTGGACTGATGAGCTCTGAAGTGTAGTAGTGCTGATGCATGTGGATACTGGGGAAGGACCCAGGTAGGAATAGCCCTGCACCCAAATGCAGAATAGGATGAGACTAAGATGGCTAATCCACAATGCTAAATGAATGCCTGTGATGAATTCCAGGTTGTTGCTAAGAAGTCTGTTCAACTGAGGCAGATTCCCTGACAGCCCATGGTATGGCTAATGGCCATAGCGCAATGAGCATTTACCAGTTTAGACATAGGATCTCTTCTATTTAAATTTTACTGATGTGCAGATGTATCCATCTTTTAAGCCCTGAGTGAGACACTTTGTTTCTCCTTATCATCAACCTACTCTATAAAAAAAGAAATTAAGAGTTTCTATGGTGCAACCAAAATAAAGCTTCATGATTAGTATGTGGGGCCAGTTTTCAGATGTCATTGACCAGGTAAAAAGAACAGGAGTACTTGTGGCACCTTGGAGACTAACACATTTATTTCAGCATGAGCTTTTGTGACCTAGAGCTCACTTCTTCGGATGCATAGAATGGAACACACAGACAAGAGATATTTATATATTTACAGAGAACATGAAAAGATGGAAGTATGCATACCAATAGGAAGAGTCTAATCAATTGAGATGAGCTATCATCAGCAGGAGAACAAAAAAAAACCTTTGAAGTGATAATTAAGATGACCCATAAAATGTGTGAGGAGAACTTAACATAGGGGAATAGATTCAATTAGTGTAATGACCCAACCATTCCCAGTCTCTGTTTAAGCCTGAGTTAATTCTGACATCAGGAATCATAAGATTCAAAAACCAGTAGGAGAACACTTCATCCTCTCTAATTACTCAGTGACAGACTTGAAGGTGGCAATTTTGCAAAGAAAAACCTTGAAAAACAGACTCCAAAGAGAGACTACTGAACTTTAATTAATATGCAAATTAGATACAATTAACTCAGGCTTAAACACAGACTGGGAATGGTTGGGTCATTACACTAATTGAATCTATTTCCCTATGTTAAGTTCTCCTTACACCTTCTATGGGTCATCTTAATTATCACTTCAAAAGTTTTTTTTCTTTTCTCCTGCTGATGATAGCTCATCTCAATTGATTAGACTCTTCCTGTTGGTATGCATACTTCCACCTTTTCATGTTCTCTGTATGCATAAATATCTCCTGTCTGTGTGTTCCATTCTATGCATCCGAAGAAGTGAGCTGTAGCTCACGAAAGCTCATGCTGAAATAAATTTGTTAGTCTCTAAGGTGCCACAAGTACTCCTGTTCTTTTTGCGGATACAGACTAACACGACTGCTACTCTGAAAATTGATTAGGTAACTATTTTAGGATCCTAAATGCAGATTTGAATTTCCAAATCCAGAATTAAACACTCTTTTTCTGGCTCCTGAGTTTGGAAATTGTTCTCTTCATGTCTGTCATTCTCTCTTTGAATGCAGGAAGTAGGATTTGGAGAGCAACTCCAAAGGGACATTTTATAATCTATATAGAATTCTGAGTCGGCTTAGTGTATGGACCTTTCCATTGTGCACAATCCTACCTCTAGGGTACAGCATACTCTACTTTAAAAAAAGACACAAAGAGCAGGACAAATCAGGCAACCTTTCTACTCACAAAATGAATATAAAAAGGCCTAATCCTGCATTCCCGTCATGCCCTAAACTTCTACTGAAGTCAGTGGGAGTTTTCATTGTAGAAGAAATGTAAGATCAGACTCTGAGAGATACATCATGTACAGTGTTATTGAAAAGACTATCTCAGTGTGGCAGGCAAAATCCTTCGCCGTGTTATTGCTTTAAGATGTGACTTTGGAAAGCTAAGGTAGAGTAACTAGGGGTTGCAGTGGAGATTAACATTCCTTGGGCAGAATGGCAAGCTTTTATTTTGAAAGCCACCTGGGCTCCACTTAAAGCAGCAAAATACATAAGAATTTATTATGACTGGGAAAGTCTCCTATTTAACCAAGTCAAGACATAACTGTGGCAACGTGTGCACATTTTGCCTTTCAAGACACATACTGTGGCATATTTTGTCTTTGCACAATTACTTTTAGAGCACATCTGTCATTATTCTATAACATCAAAACATCACAAAGTTTCAATATAAAGGATACTTAATATTTAGATGTTATATGCAGTGTCTCCAATTTATGCTCTTGGAATCTTGAAGATGACTTATGATGTGTTGTGTTTGCTTTGGCAAAGGCTCAAAACCAGAAATATATTTCAGGCTAAGCTCTACAGATATTATCTCAAGTCATTTAAAAGTTCATTATAGGGCACCCGTTAGTGCTGCCATAGTAAAGGGTCTGTCAGCATTTTTCAAGGGTTTATAACTAAGCCATTTAAAAAAAAAATCTCTGTAGGCTGAAACTCGGCATTCAGGGTCTGGGCCCAGCAGCAAATTATTTTTACAGATTAAAAAAATCAAATAGAATATTTTTAAATTATAGGTGGGTTAATTGTTGTTTTGAAATTTTCTACTTTCAAACCATTTCCCTCTATTTCTCTCACTTAAAATGTTTTCAAAAATTGTTTTATAGGGTGCTACTCTAAGATACGGACAAGCTTTCATTGTGTGTTAAAGCTAGAAAAGGCAGGGATTTAACTCCGAATATATCAGAATACTTTGCACTTGCACAGTACAGCACTCTTCAGCTTCAAAGTGCTTTACAAGCATTATCTAATTCATCTGCACAGCGTCTGTGATGCAGGGAGGGTTTATCCCCACTTTACAGTTAGAGAAATTGAGCCAGAGACCTTAAGGCTAGTTTGTTTGTTTGTTTGTTTATTTTAAAGGAGCTTAATCCCATGTGAATTTCAAGTGGATTTGGATGTCTAACTCCCTTAGGCCACTTAAAAAATCCCAGCCCAAGTGCTCCAGCCAATACCACAGAAGGCATCCATTCCTAGCCAAGATTAAAACTCAGGAGTTCCAGGTTCCCAATTTTGCCGCTACGCCATTCAGTTCTCACAAGCACAATAATTACTTTGCACAAAAAAAATCAATTTCATTTTGAGTAGCTTCTCATGTATAGCAATGACACACAACCTGGAGCTTCTCATACATAGCAATGACACTCGACCTGGAGCATCTAGAAGGCTGCTTCATTCCAGGAAAGACCATCAAATTAGCCTTGGCACCACATGGCATTGCGCTGTTTGCCCCGTGAAATGCGTTGATGTGTAAGAATATGGCATTATGGCTACATGTTGTCATCATCTGTGCACTGGCCATCATAATATTTTATCAGCACCTTTCAGCCTGCTGCTGAAAAGCACTGAAGGAGGTTCTCCTTCTAAGCAAGGGCTTCTGTTTGTAGAAAAGTTGAGATAGGGAGGGCTTTGATGGAAGTGCAAAGGGGATAAGAGGGAGACTAGATGGTTTGGGAGATACCTGAATTCAAGAGAGAAATTGAGCTATGTATATTAGTTGATCAATGCACATTGAAAGAGTGAAATAGAAGCAGCAATGTTGTAGGGAGGAGTCAGATGCTATGAGTCACAAGCCTCCTTAATAGGGCTATTAAACAATTGAAAAAATTAATTGTGAGATTAAAAAAAATCTTGATTAATCAGGGTTTTAATTGCACTTAAGCAATAATAGAATTCCATTTATATAAATATTTTCGATGTTTACTACATTTTCAAATATTGATTTCAATTTCAGCACAGAATACACAATGTACAGTGCTCACTTTATATTATTATTTTTCTTACAAATATTTGCACTGGAAAAAAGATAAAAGAAATTGTATTTTTCAATTTACGTCACACCGGTACTGTAGTGCAGTCTCCTCATCATGAAAATACAATTTACAAATTAATTTTGTTTACATAGCGACACTCAGAAATAAAACTGTGTAAAACTTTAGAGCCAACAAATCCACTCAGTCCCTACTACTTGTTCAGCCAATAGCTCAGACAAACAAGTTTGTTTACATTTGTGGGAGATAATGCTACCTGCTTCTTATTTACAATGTTATCTGAAAGTGAAAATAGACGTTCGTATGCCACTGTTGTAGCTGGCATTGCAAGGTATTTAAGTGCCAGATATGTTAAACGTTTGTATGCCCCTTCATGTTTCAACCCTTGTTCCAGAGGACGTGCTTCCATGCTGATTACAGGTTCTGCTTGATAACAATTCAAAGCAGAGTGGACCAATGCACGTTCATTTTCGTCATCTGAGTCAGATGCCACCAGCAGAAGGCTGGTTTTCCTTTTTTGGTGGTTCAGGTTTTGTAGTTTCCACGTTGGAGTGTTGCTCTTTTAAGACTTCTGAAAGCATGCTCCACACCTCGTCCCTCTCAGATTTTGGAAGGCACTTCAGATTCTTAAGCTTTGGGTCAAGTGCTGTAGCTATCTTTAGAAATATCATAGTGGTATCTTCTTTGTGTATTGTCAAATCTACAGTGAAAGTGTTCTTAAATCAAATAACATATGCTGTGTTATCATCCAAGACTGCCATAACTCAAAATATATGGCAGAATGCCGGTAAAACCACGGAGCAGGGGACATACAATTCTCCCCCAACGAGTTCAGTCACAAATTTAATTAACTCATTATTTTTTTAACAAGCATCATCAGCATGGAAGCATGTCCTCTGGAATGGTGGCCAAAGCATGAAGGGGCATACGAATGTTTTAGCATATGTGGCACGTAAATATCTAGCAATGCTGGCCATGAAAGTACCATGGGAACACCTGCTCTCACTTTCAGGTGACATTCTAAGTAAGAAGCGGCAGCAGTATCTCCCGTAAATGTACACAAACTTGTTTGTCTTAGTGATTGGCTGAACAAGAAGTGGACTGGGAGGACTTGTTAGCTCTAAAGTTTTATATTGTTTTGTTTTTAAGTGCAGTTATGTAACAAAATAATCTACATTTGTAAGTTGCACTTTCTTGATAAAGAGATCACACAACAGGACATGTATGAGGAGAATTGAAAAATACTGTTTCTTTTGTTTATCTTTTTTACAGTGCAAATATTTGTAATAAAAAATAATATAAAGCAAGCACTGTACTCTTTGTATTCTTTGTTGTGATTTAAATCAATATATTTGAAAATTTAGAAAAACATCCAAAAATATTTATAATAAATTTAAATTGGTATTCTGTTATTGTTTAACAGTGCGATTAAAACTACGATTAATTGCGATTAATTTTTAAAATAGAGTTAATTTGTTTTGAGTTAATCATTTGAGTTAACTGCGATTGACAGCCCTAATCCTTAATAATGATTAATAAAAGAAAATGGGACACACCCACCCATCTCGCACTTCTCTAGTCTGGGTAAGTTCAATAGTATAATGCCTTTAACATATACCAGTGGAAGATCTCTCTTACCATACCTCTCTCAGTAAGTAGGTACAACAGTGTGGGATTTTTGGAAGTGTTGTCAGGCCTTCATTTTATTTTCACTTATAAAACTACTTTGATCTATGTGAAACTTTCATTACAAAATGCCAAACCACATGAAAATTGCCCAGGTTCAAACTTTTTACTAGAAACTCCAACCTCTATTCAGGGTCACAGTTGGTTGTAACCTTGTCTGATTTACGGTTTGGATGCAAAATCTATGGATGTGAAGCTAAACTGAGCTAAATTCGGCAGATTCACCATGTGTTTTAAGGTTAGTGTGATACTTGGGAGGGAAGAAACTAAGCACTAAAAAAAATAGAAACCTTAGAAAAGAGTTGGACATTCCTCAAAATCAAAATCACTGGTTTTTTAAAGCTCTATTTCCATTTATAACTTCAGAATAACCTTTCTGTACCCTCCATATAACCAGTACTACATCACTGTCAATTATGACTACTACTTTGGTCCCTATACACTGATTCTCAAGCTTGTTGAAATCTACTCAACACTCACTTCATTCCTGACATCTCACGACTTGCTTCTTAAGAAACATTGTGTATATGGTATTAGTTGTCTGTGGTGTTGTCAGCAAGATGGTCACGTGGAAATTAATGTTCCACTTTCTGACTGTATTGTATAGAAAGCAGCTAAATTGCTGCCTTTGAAATACAATGAAGAATTATATAGATCAGCATGGTATAGAAATGTTATATTGGATAATTAAAAGTGGTTATTCAGAAGTTCCATGCTATTAATGTGATTTTATTAAATTCATATTGCAGTGAGAACCCAAGAATGTGTGAGCTGATGTAGATTATGCTTCTGCATTTTGTAAGATAGTGAGTCGAAAGTATTTCTAGTCCTGCAGAAGGGCATGCAAAAATGATTAAATATGGTATGGGTCTTGTGTGTAGAACTGACTGGGAGTTGGGGGACTGAATCCTCCTTCTCAGCCCAGAGTCAGAATTGCAGAGAAGCATGTCTGTTACCCACCTTGGTGCCTACTCTTACCTATGGGCTGGAACAGAGATTGCTGCCCTTTTGTAATCATTACACAGGAGTTCTTGGCTCACCACATCCATGACAGCACAGATCCACTGTTGTCTCACCCAGCTCCTGTCAGCGCATTAGAAATTCACCTAGTTGGCACAACGAGTGTGCAGAGATTTCCTTATTATTAAAATTAATAATGCCTAGGGAACAACCAAGAGCAGGGATTCATTGTGCTAGGTGCTGTGCAAACAGAGTGGTGGTCTTTACCCAAAAGCGCTTACGTTCTAAATAGTCTAAGGGTTGGGGAAAGAGATGAAACACACAAGCAGAGTGAATAATGTTGACTGAAACATCGTAATGGCACCACAATTTTTGGAGGTGGTTTAGTTAGGAAGGTATTAGCTAAAAGGAAAGGTGAAGGAAGGGAGAGGGGGCAGCATAGAAGGCAGGGGTGAGGCAAGACTGAGTGACCACAATAGAAATAAATAATAATAATCATTAGTAATAGATTAAGACACATGTGTTCATCATTCCTGTGACACCAAAGATGGTATTTAATGGAGTTGTACAAACCACGTTGATTATTTTGCCAGTAGTCAGTATATGCTGCTTTACTAACCTTTTCATTGGTTTTTAATGCTGAGATTAATATGTGATAATCAAAGTTTTTTTTATTGTAATTAAGTGGGTTTAGTGCTGGTGTTAGCATGCAAATAAGGAGATTGAACTTTTCTGGGTATCTATAGAATGGGCACAGCATAAATAATACGTCAGAAATTTCCCCACCAGTATGCTTCAATCTTGACCTGAAAGATTTATTCCCAAGTATACTTCTTATGGCTCATTCATTCCTTGGCCTAGCTGCTGAGACAGCTGACAGATGGTAATACCTTTTGGACACTAGTGCCAAAAGTTGACTTTGAACCTGTGACATTGAGTTGAAAGGCTGCGTATCCCATTACTAATACCCCAATCCATCTAGGTCTCTGATTTGAAAGGACTTAATTAAACCTTGAATACTATTAACCAGAAGTAGTATTTTTACTTAAAGATGTTGGATAAAACAGCACTTGACGGAGGAAGACAATGTTCACAAATGGATTAGAAAAGATTAACATGTCTCCAAATTTTTATTTAACATTCCTGATCCCCAGAAAATTAAAGAATTCTTCATCTTATAATTACACCTATCATGTGAGCTACTTCAGAGTGAAACCTGACTTAAACAGTCTTTGCAAGATAATATCCTGAAATACCAAAATATGTCTCCATCTCCCCCATTTTGAATTTTGGCCTTATTCCTTGGTACACTTAAAGATTATAACACTTATAAAGTGCTTTGCAAACATTAATGAAGATGTGTTTAAATCTCATTTTTTCTCTAAAATGTATGCTATTCTGCAACTCATTTTAAAATTGCTCTTTTTTAGGGTCATTTCATATTTGGATCCTAGTGCATAAAGCGCCAGATTTTTAGAAGAGCTAAGTACCCACTTAATCGAGTGCTGGGCTCTTTTGAAAATCTGTCCAGAAGCGTCACACTGGGAGCTATTAGGTGCTCAGCACCTTTGAACATCTGGCCCCAGTTGTGGGGCACTGAACACTTGAAAATATCCTTCCTGATCTTATTTGAAAATCCCCCCATAATTGTAAGGCTATTAAGTGAGGCAAGAAGTGCAGTGAGGAGCAATGAACAACACTTGTTATGGTGAATGAAGCCAAGTAATATAACACTGAGGAAAGCTGAGAGAGAGAGCTCACAATTAGGGTGACCAGATGTCCCGATTTTATAGGGACAGTCCCGATTTTTGGGTCTTTTTCTTATATAGGCTCCCATTACACACACACACACACACACACAGCACCCCCCCCCGTCCCGATTTTTCACATTTGCTGTCTGGTCACCCTACTCACAATGCCCATTTTTCTGACTATATATCTGTGTGGAGAAAAGAGAAATTGCAAGAAGTATAGTGTGCTTCTCTAAATAAGATACATTGTCCCTAGTGAAGGCACCTAAGCTTGTTCCTTTTACTACCACACAACATTATAGGGGATATTATGCTGGCTGTGAAAAGTGTGGCCAGTCTACTCAGAAGTGCTGAAGTTTGTCATTGTCTGATTTTGTTTACACTCAGTTCTCTCATCTTCCTACATAAGGCAGGATTGAGATTTCTTTAAAACATTGTTTTAGTTGGAATTCATTGTTCACCGTCTTTCCCTGTATTTATTAGATTACTTCTTGACTCTTGATGAGCCTATGAATAACATAACCACCACTCTCGGCCAAACTGCAGAACTGCATTGTAAAGTCTCCGGCAATCCTCCTCCAACTGTGCGTTGGTTGAAAAATGATGCCCCAGTCGTTCAAGAACCCAGGAGGATATCTTTTCGTGCAACAAGCTATGGGTCTCGATTACGAATAAGAAACCTTGACACTACGGATACTGGCTACTTTCAGTGTGTTGCTACTAATGGCAGGAAGACTGTTTCCACAACCGGCGTGTTGTTTGTGAAATTTGGTAAGATTTCTCTCCCTTCAAACTTTCTGGTTAAACAACTGCTTACGAAAATTACCAAGTGAACAACTCTGGAGATAACAGTCCTGTTAGCTGAAAAAGGTTACATGGACTCCCAATTACTGATTTGAAGAACTGGGCAAATAATATGTATGAATAATTTATTTGATTAATTTTATTTTTTTTCATAAATTATCCAGATTTTCCTCAAATTTACTGTTTTTTCAAAAAATTTCAGTGAAGAACATCTGTAAATAATTCTCGCTTTTAGATAATTCACAAATAGTTGCGTCTGAGGATGCGGTATTTGAAAGTCAGGCTATTTTGTTTGGACAAATACATAGAATTCTCACTTTTACAGAGCACTCTGGTAGTAACAGACACCTGGTATGTTTCTGTTTTCTGACAGGAGCAGACTAAATCTCATAATCAGATTTCTGGAGCAAATACTTAATAATATCAATTTGAAATATTATGCAACACTCTGATTAAAATTTGCTGATTCAGTGAGCATTCCTACCAGTGAACTCAGTTGCTAGGATATTTGCAGGAAGTGCAGAAAGCAGGTACAGAAAGGGCTGTGCAAACAGTCAAAGGCCTTGATCCAAAGCCTGTTGAAATCAACAGGAATCTATCCATTGACTTCAGTGGACTTGAATCAGACCTAAAGAGATTTTTTTTAAAAAAATTAAAAGAATAGTCACATGAGCAAATGATGCAGTATTCATCCAGTTATAGTTTCTGGGTTTTGCAAGTGCCCTGCACAGATAAAAATGTGTATCCGCAGATATAAATCTGTATCCACGGAGGTGCAGGGCTGTACTGGGAACTGCAGCGGGGAAAGGAGCACCGTGTCAGGCCGCAGCTCCTAAGAGCCAGCACCCCACACCGGCAACTCCTTCGGTATGGCTGTACCGTCCCCAGTCCTGCGGACTGAGGTAGGCACCAGGCACACCGGCAGCTGTCCCTGGTCATGCTCATGTGTTCAAGCAGCTCGCATGCTCCCAGACAGGAGCTGCTTCCATGCAGTCACTTCTTATGGGAGTGAGGGGGAAGATATAAGACCTGGGGATTGAAAGGACTGTATTGAACGGTGTGCCACACAAGCATGGACTTTTGGAACAAAAAGTGTTAAATGGATTTCCTGGGGAAAGTCTGGGGAGAGGTGAAGCTATGCCCTGAAAAGGGAGCCATGGTCTGCTGATTATCTGTGATTACATAAGGCCAAGATCAAAGGCCCAAGCTGCATAAACTATTCATGATGGTTCTGACTCTGAAACAGTTATGAACTTGTGACCACAGGGAAAACCCCACTTGTGTGTTTTGAAGAACTGACACCAACCAGAGTCCAAGGGTGGAGTTGGGGTGACCTTCTGTAAGCTTTTTAGTATGCATGTATATTCTTTTATTGTTTTTAATGTGTTTTCTCTATAATGCTTCACCTTAAGAATAAATATGCTATCTTAAAAAGAGCTGTGTGGTAACTTGGGCCTGCTGGCAATTATAGCTATGCATAGCCTTTGGAGA
Source organism: Chelonoidis abingdonii (assembly GCF_003597395.2). Taxonomy (NCBI): domain Eukaryota; kingdom Metazoa; phylum Chordata; order Testudines; family Testudinidae; genus Chelonoidis; species Chelonoidis abingdonii. The sequence goes on from NC_133775.1 coordinate 18,737,023, forward strand.
GACAGCAAAGCAGAGATGCTGGCCTGTTGAGGCAGTCTGGCTTGCTGGGGCTATAACAGTGTAGACAGGGAACTCCGGTCAGGAGGGAGAGAGATGCAGGTTTTCACCCAAGAGAGGTCATGGCTGAGGATCGGGGAGCCAAAAGTGGGCTCCCTTGAGGGACCATAGAGCTGGAATAGAGGTGCAGTGTCCCTGAACTGTGACGATTTGTTAGACAGCTTCTGATGTATGGTACAGTTTTGTCTTCTGCTTTTGGAAACTGAGAATCATCTGCTAAAATAAATAAACCACATTCCATGTGATATACCATTGCTTTCATCTTTTAAAAAGTTTGCTAAAACTTCGTGTTAGCTATCCCTTCATAACTAATATCTGCTGTTTTTACTCTGTCGTTTTACCAGGTCCCCCGCCAACAGCAAGTCCGGGATCATCGTAAGTTGTTTCACGTCTATGATACTGGTTTATTAATTCTGGATTTGAGCAGTCAAACCTTAACTCACCATTTTATGTGATAGAAGCAGTTATACATTCTGCTTAAATTCAGATAATACATAGTAATTTAGGATAACTGTATGATCTATTCCGTAGGGATATTTTTCTAGTATGATGCTGATTCCTATTTCTTACACCAAACTCTTAATTTTCAACATTATTTTCTTTTATAAACGCTTAATGTTCTCACAGGAATCCCATGGACTTCAGCTGGCATAATGAGCATGGAATATGGGTAGATTATGGCCCTACTGTGTGTTAGAGCCCAATCTTGCAACACTTGCTACTGGGTGTAGTTCTTACTACTGCGAGTAGTTATACTAGAGGATGGTAGTAAGCACTATGCCTATTAGGAATGTTCACTGGATGAGGTGCTTACACATGAAATGTGCACTTGTAAGTGGTGTTTCATTATGTCATGGCAACATTACATACTGGAACTTAGGGTATGTCTTCACTACCAGTGTTATAGAGCTGCCACGGCAGCACTTTAACATGCCTGTGTAGTCGCAGCACCAGCGGTGGGAGAGAGTTTGCCCAGCGCTGTAAAAAACCCACCCCCCATGAGGGGAGTAGCTACCAGCGCTGGGAGTGTGGCTCCCAGCACTGGTGCACTGTCTACACTGCCACTTTACAGCGCTGAAACTTGCATCGCTCAGGGGGGTGTTTTTTCACAACTCGAGTGAAAAAGTTTCAGCACTGTAAAGTGGCAGTGTAGACAAGGCATTAAATCCTGGCTCTGTAACTGGCTTCACACAGATGTACTTTCATATCTGTAGGCGGCGCCACTGACTTCGGTAGTTATCACTGGCATAAGGATCCTCCCACATGAATCCAGTTATAGGATAAAAGATGCAAGTTGCTGATCTTGTATTATTACCCTAACTTTTTCTTTTTAAAAGGTATCTTCAATTGTGCTACAGTTTTGAAGTCAAGTTGTTGGCCCTGTATTATATGTATAGTTTATAACCTGTGTGCACAGGTGGAATAAAGCTGAAACCTGACCAGTTGTGACACTGAGGAAGCTGCATTGGTTAAAAAATAAATGTAAGAGTAATCAAAACAAATACACTAAACCACTGAATACATTTATTAGGTGTGTGAAATCTTGAGGCTGGTGAATGTTCTGTGTATAAAGATGATCAGGTAACTCTGGCCGTATTGCAGAGAATAAATGTAATTGTTGCAATCTAAGGAAAGCAAGCCTGTAACCGCAAAATGACATGCTATGATGCCCTCTAATGGAATATCACAAAATGTATCTTTGTCCTTCTTTCTGAAGATAATTTAAATAAAAGCACCTTGATTTGTTTAGGAAGGAAGAGCTTTTTGTTTCCACTTAGACTTCTTTTGTAGCTTTCTGACCTTGAGGAAAGTAATGGTAGGTGCCTGTTAAATCCCAGTGCTGGGTAAGGTTGTGTTCCTCTGCAGTTTAGGAGACTTGATTAGTAAGGCCTCATCTACACTGGGGGTGGGGAGGGGGAGAGGGATCAACCTACGGTATGCAACTTCAGCTATGAGAATAGTATAGCTGAAGGCAACGTGTCTTAGTTCGACTAGGGTTCAATTGTCATAGCTTCTCCATCGACTTTGCTTCCGCCTCTCGCCGAGCTGGAGTTCAGCAGTCGACGGGAGAGCGATCGGGGGTCGATTTATCACATCTACACTACACGCGATAAATCAATCCCCGATAGATCGATCGCTACCCACTGATCCAGCAGGTAGTGTAGATGTACCCTAACTTGCAAAGACACAATCTTATGTACTTTTGTGTTGGGTTTCTATTAAAAGAGGTTTTGCGGTTTGGATGAGATAAATTGGGTGTCACTGTCTGGTTAAGAAAATGTGCAAGAAGACAGAGGTGAAGCAAAGAAAGAAGAGGAACAAAGGCTAGCTTTTCACTCTCTTGGCCAGTCAGAATTTTAAGTGAAATATATTTGAGGACTTCTTCCAGCCTCTCTCTTTATGGCAGCTTCTATGTGCAGCTAGCTAAGGCCCTAATCTAATCACACTGAAATAAATGGGAGTGTTACAACTGATTTCAGTGCTTGCTTTGAGTTCTAAGGGACTAATCCAAAACCCACTGAAGTCTATGGAAGGACAGTAATTAACTCCAAAGTACATTAGATCGGACACTAATTTAGGAAGTAAAAGATGTATTGTTTGCTCCTTAATAATAAAGTATTTCATTTAATTGTCAGCACACATGACCCATTATTTTGCATGTGTACAAATACAAAAGTGTTAAAAAGAGGAAATTAAAGTCAGAATTTATTTCCAATAGCTGTTTTTTTATCTGGGTATATTGTAATTTTGTAACTAAAAAATAAACTTTAAGGAATCACACTTCATCACCCCAGAAAAGTGTAGATTGACTCTTAACGGGGATTATGCTGTGATACACATTATGGAAAACATGAAATATGAACAGTAAATAGCGCGTGCTTCGTTTGTAGAAAATTTGCACTATACGGAATTTAACTATGTGTAATTATTTGGGAGGGGGGTGTCAAGAAGGGAAGATGCTTATGAAAAAGGAATGGTAAACTGGTAATCCATACTAAACTAGAAGGAAAAACCTCGACAAGGGGTCCTGAAGACAGTGGGGCAATTTTGCTTCCAATTACATGAGTGCAACATTTATGAGAATGACAGCAAAGTTTGGTTCCAAGAGTATTAACTTGATAACTAAGGGAAAAAATAGTGTGATGGGAAAAATTAAGGAAAAATAGAGGGGTAAAGTAGACCCCAAAAATGAAATCAACATTGCTTTTCTTATTATTTTCCCTAACATGTTTTTCTAGAAAATTATTTAATATATTCAAACATGTTCCTCTCATCACAAGCAAGCAACTAAACAAGTCTGATAAAATTTGATTTAAACCAAAATACTAGGTCCTCATTACGGAAGAGCCAGTTTTAAAATTAAAAGCACAGTGCATAAGTTAAGTAAGTGCCATGTCTCTTGCTTGAATCTGTAATATGCAGAGGTAAAGAACACAGACAATGCAAATCTCCTGTACAGGGACATGGAGCATTTTGTCCAGCAAGATAAATCTCATGGCGGCATATTTGTTTGTGTAGCGACAGAAATTGTCCTGGAGTATCTGATATTTTGGTTGACACCTTCTTCAAAGACACATAGGTTCTGGAGTCTGTCTCTTCTGGGTAACATCCTTCTTCATTGGTTGCATGTGCCCTCAGATTATTAAATTGGCTCACAACCATGAGGTTCTTTTGGAAACTTCACTGCTGTTGGATGACCAGATAGTCATGAGTGTGAGTAATGCCTACTTCCGTCTGTGACTGGCCAGAAAACTCAGCCCAACTCAGTCTGACCCAGAACTGTGATTTGGTAGGTGGTCTGTTTCCCTTTGAGTTAATGTGATGCTAGGGAGTGTATTACCTTGCTAGTGGAAGTTGTTTCTTCCGGATGAGACACAGAACTGAGGTCCTGGCTGCTTGGGCCATATAGATCACATGGCAGGAATTAGTCTTGATGTTCTGGCCAAAATTCAGTTTGGGTAAAATCATTCAGCTTACCTAAAATCCCCATAGAAATGGCAGTAAGATTATATTCTTCTTCCCTTGCTCTCCAAAACTGTTGTGTAGTTAGCACATTTCACTGTATTTAGCGGTGATTGTCTCTGTGAATCAACATTTAAATTTGTAAAGTATTTTGGGATCTTTCTGGATGAAGAGTGCTATATACATGAAAGGTGTTAACTTGACAACACTTTAGTCTGATCTAATTGTGTTTCTCCCCTCACCCACAATAACACAAGCTCCATTGGTAACAAAATAGATTGAGGATAGTGATGTGCTTTAGCGGGCATGTTTTCCCGTGTTGTCTTTATTTATCTTCCACAAGTGCCTGGTCATTTACGTATTTCTTTTGAGAGCAATGTTAAAAAGCCACATACTCAACACTTTTTCTTCACATAAGATATAGGTGCATAACTCTGCAGTGATGTGGTACCAAAAAAAGATGGCCCAGCTCTTGCATATGAATTTTCAAAAAGAGAGCTCTAAAGCTCTCCTGTAAAAGATGGCAGCAGTAATAGATGTCTTGACAATTCATGCATACTTCACACTGTTATTCTCTCTGCTTGCATGAACAAATTGCGTTTTCACTACAGCTACTGCCAAATGCCTGTAATCATTCATTAAGTTCAAAAGTAAATAAGTAAAAGAAACCCCAACAAGAACGTACCACTGCAGGTTTTAAGCAAACCAAGAAACTATGGTACTTTCTGCTACGGCACTGGCAGTGCTTTCTTTCACGTTGTCTCTTATTTTAACACAGAGTTTAATTCTTTTCTTATTTGTGATGTTCTGAGGATATATTCCTGCATGCTGCAGCTATCTACTGTGTGTACCCTGGTTTGCAGAAGAAACTTGTATTTCAAAGAGTTTAAAATGAAAGTCCCTTCTTTATAAATCAAATATTATTTTAGTGTTTACATAGTATCTTTCATTTTGAATGAAGGTACTTTGAAAATGATATACATTCAGCCACTGAAATGCAGCCACCTCTTGCGCTGGAGGCAAGAAACTCTGTCTACGCAACACTGGATGTAGAAATGCCTACTCAAAGGAAAAAAAAAATGCCAAAGGTTCGTCGAGATACAAACAGAGCAAACAGGAAATCGGTTGTTAAAGACCCCTCTGAAATGTGTACATATGGCAAACTGCATGGATTTGATCTTTCTATGAACGGTGAAACGACTAGTCAGCCTTATCCTACTTTCAACCTGTGGTTCCAAGGAATCTAATTACTTTTAAGCCACAATGTTCTTCCAGTGATGTCAATGAATAAACTGACACTAGTTAAGGGGAGTATGAGCTGGTCCCCTGGAGTTTAGAGCAGGAGTTCTCAACCTTTTTCTTTCTGCTCCCCCCCTGCCCCCAACATGCTATAAAAACACCATGGCCCACCTGTGTGACAGCAACTGTTTTTCTGCATATAAAAGCCAGGGCAAGGATTAGGGGATGGCAAGAAGGGCAGTTGCCCAGGGCCCCACACCACAGGGGATCCCACAAGGCTAAATTGCTCAGGTTTTGGCTTCATTCTCGGGTGGCAGGGCTCAGGCCCCTGGGCTTCAGCCCCATGTGATGGGTCTTCAGCTTTCTGCACTGGGCCCCAGCAAGTCTAATGCTGGCCCTGCTTGGTGGACCATCTGAAACCTGCTCGTAGCCCCCCAGGGGCCCAGACCTCATGTTGAGAACCACTGGTTTAGAGAACTAAGCATCCATGGGTGGCAAGTTTGTAGAAATTTTGGTGGTGCCCAGAACCTGCCCCCCAATTCCGCCTTCCCAAACTCCGCCCCCACCTGCCTAAGGCTTTGTTGGGGGAGGTCTAGGGGGCAGATCCTGGGCTGGGGATTAGGGTGCAGGAGGAGTGCAGGGTGCAGGTTTTGGGATGGAGTTTGGGTGCTGGGTGCAGGCTCCAGGCTGAGACAGGAGGAAGATGTGCAGGAGGGGGTGAGGGGTGCAGACTTTGGGACAGAGTTTGGGTGCAGCTCTGGGCTGGGGGTGGGGGCATAGGAAGGGGTGAAGGGTGCAGGCTCTGGGAGGGAGTTTGGGGGTGGGAAGGGGTGTGTGGGAAGGGGGAGGAGGTGCACCCTTCAGGAGGGAGTTTGGGGATAGGAGGGAGTTCAAGGGTGAGGGCTGAGGATGTGGGATTCATGATGCAGGAGGGGGCTCAGGGCTGGGGTTGAGGATTAGGGTGCGGGGGGATGAGGGCTCTGGATGGAGATGAGGATTAGGGTGCGGGGGGGATGANGGCACAGGGCTAGGGTGGAAGGGGAGGGTAAGGGCAGCCTGCCGTGCCATTAGTGAATGGGGGGCACTAGTATCCTGGGGCCGCAGACAGCAGTTGATGCCAGGAGCAGGACACCGCTCCACGTAGGAATGTGCTACATCGGCAGCACAAGCAGGCATGGGAGAGGCGTGAGCCGCTTTCTTGCAGGCAGGGACATGGCGAGGAGGGGAGGGGGAGACACGCAGGGGGAGGGTGGCAGGTGGGGGCTTGGACCTGCTCCAGGCAAGGACGCGGCAGGGAGGGGGAGGCCCACGGGGGCCGGGGCCCGATCCAGGCAGGGCTGGGGGAGAGACCCAGCTCCAAATATTGCTGGAGCAGGGCACCCGGCCCAGAATATTGCTGGAGCCCGAGCACCGCAGATATATATAACCTGCCGCCTGTGAGCATCCATTCTAACTTCTACTGGAAAAATTGTTCATGCATACCAACTTTCATACAGTTCTTTTTCTACTGAGTTATTGAAGAATATAATTTAGAACCATACAGATCAATTCTTTTTAGGGCAGTTAACTCACGCGATTAACTCAAAAAAAAAATTAATCACAATTAATCACAGATTTAATTGCACTATTAAACAATAGAATATCAATTGACATTTATTTTGGATGTTTTTCTACATTTTCAAATATATTGATTTAAATAACAACATACAATTCCAAGTGTATACTATTCACTTTATATTTTTTTATTACAAATATTTTCACGTAAAAATGATAAACAAAAGAAACAGTATTTTTCAGTTCACCTCATACAAGTTCTGTAGTGCAAGCTCTTTATTGTGAAATTGCAACTTACAAATGTAGATTTTTTTTTGTTACATAACTGCACTTAAACACAAAACAGTGCAAATCTTTAGAACCTACTAGTCCCTTCAGTCCTACTTCTCGTTCAGCCAATTGCTAAGAGATAATCCTGCCCACTTCTTATTTACAATGTCACCAGAAAGTGAGAACAGGTGTTCACATAGGACTTTAGTAGCCATCATTGCAAGATAATTTACATGCCAGATATGCTAAACATTCATATGATCCTTCATGCTTTGGCCACCATTCCGGAGTACATGTTTCCATGCTGATGATGTTTGTTTAAAAAAATAATGCATTAATTAAATTTGTGACTGAACTCCTTGGTGGCAAATTGTATGTCTCCGGCTCAATTTTACCTACATTCTGCCATATATTTCATGTTGTTGTAGTCTTGGGTGATGAGTCAGCAGATGTTGCTCATTTTAAGAACACTTTTGCTGCAGATTTGACAAAATGCAAAGAAGGTACCAATGTGAGATTTCTAAAGATAGCTGGCACTTGACCCAAGGTTTAAGAATCTGAAGTGCCTTCCAAAATCTGAAAGGGATGAGGTGTGGAGCATGCTTTCAGAAGTCTTAAAAGAGCAACACTCTGAACCACCAAAATAGAAAATCAACCTTCTGCTGGTAACATCTGACACTGATGATGAAAATGAACATGCTTTGGATTGTTATCAAGCAGAACCCATCATCAGCATGGATGCATGTCCTCTGGAATGGTGGTTGAAGCATGAAGGAACATATTAATCTTTAGTGCATCTGGCATGTAAATATCTTGCGATGCCAGCTACAACAGTGCCATACGAACACCAGTTGTCACTTTCAGATGACATTATGAACAAGAAGCAGGCAGCATTATCTCCTGCTGTAAACAAACTTGTTTGTCTGAGCTATTGGATGAACAAGAAGTACGACTGAGTGGACTTATAGGTTCTTAAGTTTTATATTATTTTATTTTTGAATGCAGTTATTTTTGTGTACATAATTCTACATTTGTAATTTCAACTTTCATGGTTAACAGATTGCACTACAGTACTTGTATTAGGTGAACTGAAAAATACAATTTCTTTTATCTTTTTTACAGTGCAAATATTTGTAATAAAAATAAATATAAAGTGAGCACAGTGCACTTTGTTTTCCGTGTTATAACTGAAATCAATATATTTGAAAATGTAGAAAACATCCACAAATATTTAAATAAATGGTATTCGATTAATCGCTATTAATTTTTTTAATTGCTTGAGAGCCCTAATTATTTTTCTACTTACCATTTGTTCTGTTTCTCAAATTTTCTTTTTTTAACTGAAAAGCTTGAGATTAGTTTTGGTGGGGAAAGGAGCGGGCCTATGGGACAACGTGAGAGAGACTGACAACTGTGTGCGCACATGTGCAGTCTAGAACAGCTTCATTCTATTTCATCCCATGCTCGTCCCCCAGTATCAGAGTAACTAAGCTACCATTGCTGTCACTGTTCCTGGGGAAGTGTCTTAAAGTCAGTTGGAATTAGGAGCATTCAGCACCTCCCGCTCCAGTGCACTCAAGACTATGTCCTAAAAGAGCCTAAAACCTGCTAATTGCATGGAGCTGCTGTGTCTTACATTTGTTTTTGGGACAGACACGTTTGGGTAAATCCTCAGCCAAGTAAAGAGGCTCTAAGCCACAATTCTGCTCCTGGGATTGTGGGTGTAAGTATGCTTTACAGAATTTCATTATTACAACACTTCTTGAAATTTCTCTTAGATTCCATGGCCTATTCAGTGGTCTGTTCCTTTAAGCACCTCTGAACTGTGCCACTCAGGCCATGTCTACACTACGGGATAATATCGAATTAGCTAAAATCGGTTTTATAAAACTGATATTATAAATTCGATTTCATGCGGCTACACTAGGCACAGTAATTCGGTGTTGTGCGTCCATGGTCCGAGGCTTAAGTTGATTTCTGAAGCGTTGCATTGGGGTAGCTCTCCGTAGCTACTCCATATTTCCAGCAGTCTCCCCCGCCCTTGGAATTCGGGTTCAATCATTTTGTCCGCGGGTGGTTCTGGGAAATATGTCGTCAGTCATATCCTTCCTCTTGGGAAAACTGTCAGCGATATCTTTCGCGCCGTTTTTCCTGGATTGCCCTTGGCAGACGCCATAGCACGGCAACCATGAGCCCGGCTTCAGCTTTTTTTTTTTTCCGCACAGGGTATGGTGTACTGATGCCGCAACAGAGAGGCGATACTCCGACGCGCTACAGCACATCACTTGCTTTGCTGATGATAGCAGAGATGGTTACCGGTCATTTCTGTTACCGTCTACTGCCGGAGAAAACTGGCATGAAATGGCGGTTATCTCTCCCCCTCTGTACTGTCCTGCTATCATGAGTGCCCCTGGCTGAAATCGGCCGGGGCCAATGCAAAAGAAAATTGGGTACAACTCCCTGAGTTCAATCCCTCCTTATGGTTTGTAAAAATAGTCACAGTCTTGCCTAGTACTGGGACAAGGGTACTAGAGGACGCAGTATATCAGAGAGCACAGCTTGCTCCGTGTCAGTATTCACAGGGGTGCCCCTGCACAAACCCACCCGTTGCTTTCCCTCCTCCCAACTTCCTGGGCTACTGCGTGGCAGTGTCCCCCATTTCAGTCATACAAGTTTATAAGAATGCAGGAATAAGAAACAGAGACTTGTTAGTGAGATAAAATGAGGGGGAGGAGCCTCCCGGGGCTATGACAGTCCAGGCAGAACATTAAGCGGTGGGGAGAGAGGGGCCAGCATGCTGCTGCTATGAACAGTCCAGGCAGTATAGAATCTTTTTTTACACAAGGAAGCGGGGGGTGCTGAGATGAAGCTCAGCCCCCAGTTGGCTATTGATGAAGACGGTTACCGTAGCCGATCTGTACCATCTACTGGAGTTAACTGGGAAGTCCATTCCCATTTTCTACGCAGGCGGGCCCGCCCGCGTCCAGCACTACCTGAGCTAGCCAGGAGCACTCACGGGCCTGATGGCGACGACAGACTATCAGTCATCACTGCACCGCTAACCACGGGGACGGGGAGAGACGAGAGCGGATGACGCTCTTCACTGTTGCACGGCCATCTGCGTTCTACCAGCAGCATTCAGGTAGCACATAGGGTGACAATTGAAAGAAGTCAAAGAAATGTTGTCTTTCCCTTTTCTAGTTCACGTGGTGGGTGGTGGGGACGAGTGTAGGGCAAGATGCTCCGGAAACCGAACACCAAGACACGGTTTGAACCTACAGACATGGGAGCTCTAGCCCATGACATGCAAATACTTTTCAAGAAGACCGGCATGTGGACCTCGCTGGGACTATGCTGGACGTCAGTACCCTGACCCAGGCATCCCTCAATGTCCGAGCGGAGGCCACAGTTTTGTAGTCTCTGGTTCCGTTACGCTTGTCACGCAGCGCTGTGTAATCCCTGGAAGATTTTATTTTCAAACTGGCTTTGGCATTTTCGTGTGTCTGTAACAGGAGTCTGAATACTAAACAGGATTTGTCTCCATACAGCGATGCAGATCTAGTACCTCCCCGTAGGTCATCTGTGGAGACTCTTTGGAAATTTAGGAATCAACGACTGCAACCTCCTGCCATCCGCCACCGCGGCTGATCAGAGCTCCCACGCTGGGCCAAACAGGCTGTTTTACTGCCGCTGCATCCGAGTTCAGATTGCTGTCCAGAGCGGTCAGTGGTGCACTGTGGGATACCGCCCGGAGGCCAATAACGTCGATTTCCGTCCACACTAACTGTAATCCGATATGTTAATATCGAATTTAGCGCTACTCCTCTTGTCGGGGAGGAGTACAGAAATCGATTTAAAGAGCCCTTTATATCGATATAAAGGGCGTTGTAGTGTGGACGGGTGCAGCGTTAAATCGATTTAACGCTCTTTAAATCGATTTAAACGCGTAGTGTAGACCAGGCCTCACTTAATCTTTGAGCTGTTTGGCTGCTGCTGTGATAGAAAGGCTGACAGGGAAGAGACAGAACAGCTCAGTACAGCAGCAGACTTTGGAGACATGGCACAGCAGATTCCAGGAGATAAGAGGATTTAATATTAAAAAAAAAAAGAAAAGAAAAAAAAGATACTTCAGCCCTGGAAAGTAGTTGAATCCCCAGCCACCTCCCTTATCGGGTGATTTTGCCCCCTGTTGTCACCTTTCATGGTTTCCGTTAGTTGGAGTGATCTTTTTACACTGGTTCTGATAATGTATTTGCTCACTCCAGGAAAAATCAGGAGTAACTTACAATGGCAATAGAGATGTAACACATTTATTCTGGTGTAACTGAGAGCAATCTACTCCACTGGAGTTTCATGGGTGTAAAACTGATGTCAGAGGAGAATCAGGCCCATTGTAACGAGCCCTTTCACCTAGTAACGATGCTTCTGTTTCAACCTCTGTCATTTCAAGACTGTAAGTTGGCTCAGCACAGGCACTCCATTTTCAAACCAACGGATTCTGTGCAGAATGAAATTCAGTCAGGAACTAATGGTGCTGAGAATTTCAACATGGAAAAAAAACATTTTTCATTTAAAATCAGGTCAAATTCTAAAACCAATTAAGATGAAACATGCATGCATGTAGCTGATTGTGATGAGGTTCATTTTAAGGAAGCTTAAAAACACTATATGTTTTGTGCAGAAGCTCTGCAAACTGTACAAAAATCAGACTGCCTGTTCCTTGGAAACTATTTCTACAGTTGCATGCCAAGCACAACTAAAGAAAGGCCTGTTATCCTGCTATAGCTGCACATTTTAACTTACCAACGTGGAATTTTGATTTCATCATCCTGCAAACATTGCATTAATGATGTGGCGCCACTTCCATATATTTTGTAGGTGTAGGTGACACACGATTTTATATTTTGAAGAAGAAAACAGTCCAGTTTATCTATATTATTAACCAACTCTTGGAACTGCAATGCACTGAAAAGACACAAGGGCACCTCCAAAAATTAAGTCAAGTGTGTATATCATGCATAGGGCACCTTCTTGTGTCAGCTTAGCTATTGAGAGGTTCTCCTATCCTTAATACATAGCATAAGGCTCCACATTAGCAAAACAGATATTTTTTAAAAATTTAACTGCCTTGGAGAAAAATAGGCATGGGCTGTAATTAAAGGAGGAATTGGGTCTTAATTTCAAACTTGTTTTATGAATCCCAGAAATAGTTTGCAAGGTTTGTGGAACCACAAACTCCATAGGGTCTCTCCAACCCTATTTTCTAATGATTAGTGTTTCTTTAGTTAAACACATCTGCAGTATCTTTGCTTTTACATAGAGGCTCTCTGTGGTTGGATGTCAGCATGGTTTTCTTCAACAAGAAAATGCATAACCGCTGGCTGGCATCCAGGTGGGGCTTGGCCAACTATGTACTTGATCATGCATTTCAAAGAAAAGCAGAGAGTATCATCTGTGTTGACTACAGAAGCTACTCTTTAAAGAAGAAAGAACACTGATAAAGAATCAAAGTTCAATCATGTGCAAGAGGCAACAGATTAGCTTCAACTGACATCCTCATTCTGATGTTCGTCAGGCTCCCCAAAACTAGTACTTCAAAAACATCTGCCATTAGTGCCCCTCCTCACTTGGGCAATGGATCAAGTGACATCGCACAGATCATTGCTGATGAGGATTATCCAATTCAAGACATACAAAATACAGTAACTCCTCACTTAAAGTTGTCCTGGTTAACGTTGTTTCGTTGATACATAGCTGATCAATTAGGGAACATGCTCATTTAAAGTTGTGCAATGCTCCCTTCTAACGTGGTTTGGCAGCCGCCTGCTTTGTCCACTGCTTGCAGGAAGAGCAGCCCGTTGCAGCTAGCTGGTGGGGGCTGGGTGGACTGGCAGCCCCCCATCAGCTCCCCACTCCCCTAAGTTCCCTGTGCAGCAGTTGCCCAGCAGGCTAGCAATTGCAGCTGTTCCTCCCCCCACTGCCATGGCTGCTCCTGCTCTCTGCCTTGGAGCTGTTCCCCAAGACTCCTGCTTGATGTGCGGGGGGAGGGGAGGAAGAGGGGGGCTAATGTCAGGGTGTCCCCCTGCTCCTGCACCCCACTTATCCCATCTTCCATAGAGCAGGGGGAACACACGACAGGTCTCAGGACAGAGGGAGCTTGCTGGCGGCAGCAGCAGCTGCCATCTCAGCAAGCTGATCTAATTAACAAGGCAGTGTACTTAAAGGGGAAATGTTCATCTCTCTCTGACACACAGAGTGTGTCTCTCTGTCTCTGTCTGTGATGCTCTCTTCCCTCCCTCCATTTCTGCTGCCTTGTAGACTGTGAGAGTTAACCCTTGAGGGCTCAGCCAATTGCTAGTTCATCATTTAACAGTAAGGCATTCTCTGGAAAATATCCCACGCTCTGACTCCTCCACCTCAACCAAGCTTCATAATCATCATCACTGTGCACCAGTATTAAATTGTTTGTTTAAAACTTATACTGTGTGTGTGTACGTATATATGTATATATATAATCCTTTGTCTGGTGAAAAAAATTGCCTGGAACCTAACCCCCTCATTTACATTAATTCTTATGGGGAAATTGGATTCACTTAACATCGTTTCACTTAAAGTCACATTTTTCAGGTACATAACTACAACATTAAATGAGATGTTACTGTATTGTTGCTGAAAATGTATCAGTAGTCACTGTTTCTCAGTGACCATGGAGACTTGAAGGGGGTTTGAAGCCAGATCTTTTACAACCTTAATGCACTGTAGTATAGTAGCCTTATTTAAGACATGGGATCTCTGCTACAAGTGGAAGGTGGAATATTCTTGGCAGAGGCCAATAAAATATATTTGTGCAATAAAATAAAGTGGTGTGAAAATGAAGACCTGAATGCCCGATGCTCAGAGAAATCATGTTCTATTCTAATACATTACTTCATCTTAGTAAAAATAAGCCCTGCCAATGTATGGGCGCGCCAGCATTTCCTGCTGTGAGAAACCTAGTCATGTAAATGAAACTCTCTCAGAGGATAGTTGAACTCACACACTTGGGAATGTGTTTGCGCTGGTAAACATTTCTTTGTTATGCTGCTTCCTCCCCTTTCCTGTTGGTTTGCTCTTCCAATTCCGCATGGAATTCCTTCTCCAGCATTCCTTCCCCTCCACCACCCAGCATGCACAGTAGGTAATAGCCTATGCTTCTGCTGTGTGCATTTTGGATTGAGGCATGTCATTTGGCCTTTCTGAGTAAACTACAGTATATGAGAATCCTCCAGTACTGAGGAAAGCATTCTTTGGTATTATAATAAGTGCATTCTTACTGTGTTTCATGGCACCTGCAACCATACATCTCCATTGGTTTTAGTGCAGTGGTTCTCAAACTTTTGTACTGCTGAGCCCTTTCACATAGCAAGCCTCTGACTGTGACCCCCCACCCCATCCCATATAAATTAAAAACACCGGTTTATATATTTAACACCATTATAAATGCTGGATGCAAAGCGGGGTTTGGGGTGGAGGCTGACAGCTCATGACCCCCCATATATTAACCTTGCCACCATCTGAGGGATCCTGACTCTCAGTTTGAGAATCCCTGTTTTAGTGGGAGTCACGCTGCTAAAACCCGGCAGATCCCTTTCAAAACATGGAGGTATTTTCAGTGCAAGTTGTGCCCATAATTCAGAGAAAATTCTTTGCTACAACAGTCAAATGTTTTCATCTGGCATCTGTCATGAGGTGCTCTACTCTCCAGAGGGTGGTGCCTCTTTCTGGTGATTAGCTCCACCCAGTTCAGAGCCCCCTTTCTTCTCTGCCACCATTGAAGTTCTCCTGCCTACAGAGTCACAGTACAGCAGCTTTGTGACTTGGCCCTCCGTCCAGGTCACGCTGTGATTTGCCTTCCAGTGTGGGGGGGGGGAATAGTAGGGGAACCCCGGCCCGCCCTCTACTCTGAGATCCAGTCCAGGGCCCTGTAGTGAGCAGTTCAGGTCTGTAGCTACATCTACCTTATTGTTCTCTCCCCTGGAGTACTTCCTGCCATGCTTCTCTAAGCTTTTCTTTCTCTAGCCTTCCTGCTCACACCCCTCTCTCCTAGGCCTGCTAGGTAGACTCTTTCTCGGGGATTCCTTTCCCCGACTTCCTTCTCCCTTACCTTGGGGAGAGAGACGGCAGACTTCCTCCCGGTAGCCTAATTACTGTTGCCAGCCTCTTAGCTTTATGGAATCCCTGCCTGTTCCCTCATAGGTGAGCTTCCTCTTAATTAGCCTCCTCTCAGCCTAAATCTCCCCCGTTCTCAGCTTAAATGACTGATTGGGTCTGCCTGGCCTAATTCAACTTTCTCAGATCCAGTGTGGGGAATGCATCCCTTCACAGGATCATAATGTGTTCATATTTAATGCACTGGGTTAAATTCTGCTCTCAGCGATGCTAATAGAAATCCAGAGAAACTCCACTGAAGTGTGGCTGTGAGCAAAATGTGGGCCACAGAATGTTTTTCATTTTTGGAAGGGAGATGTGATAAATATTTTCACATCTTCTTTATCTAAAATGTTCCAGTGGTAATTCCCCCCTGTTGTGCAAATGAGAAGCCCTCCTGTCTTGGTGCAGCCATTGTTGAGAGAAAGGGTACAAGAGAGGGAGGTGTATTATCTGAAGATGAATTAACCAGCTTCATGTAACTAAAAGTGGGAGTGAGGAGAGGAGGATAAATTACTGTGAGGCTTTGATGCAGGATCCCAAATTTCCTCAAGAAATGTGGAAATGGGAACTGTATTAGTTTCCACCCCACCCCAAGTACCCACATTTAACACCATCTATAGAGAAAAGTGTTTCTCATAAAAGCTACCTTCTTGGAGTCCTGTACCCTGTATTGGAAGAGGAGTTGTATGTTTATTTCTGTTACTCTCTCGGCAAACTCAGTTGCATCTTCAGCAACTGCTGACGTAAATGTACCATCATGCACACATCACAGTGAGATGCTGTGAGACTGATACTAGGAAGATTGGCTGTAATTATTTCATCTTTATTATGAAGCTGACCCATTAGTTCAAAAATGACACTGCTGCCTGCCCACTAGGCCTTTTCCAAGCCATCAGATACATCACAGAGAAAACAGACACAGGCAGTAAAGAGCACGGCCAGGTTTGAAAAGGTGTTTAGGAACTATCCAGGTTTATTTGTGCAAATGGCAAGCTGTGCCTGTTTTCCTTCTGGTCTCTCTGAGTGCACATCTCAGGTGTTAGTTGACTTCTTCAGGATGGAAGAATCGGGGAGAGGGCTAGAGCCTCTGCAATGGAAATATTTGGGGGTGTGGATCTGTGTTTCGACACCCTCAATGTCCCATGGAGGCAAGAGCAGGACCCAGCTATGTTTTACTCCTGGGGTGGGGTAGGGAGGCAGAGATAAGAGTGTGACTGGAGGAGGGGCTGGAGCAGCCACTGCAATGCATGAGATCAGGCCAGCCACCAGGAAGCAGGAAGGACTCCCTGGCCTTGCCCAATCCAGCCTCACAGCCACCATGGGTCCTGGTGAAGACACCTGGCCCGGGGGAGGGACGGGAACACTTCAGACAGCTGCCAGGGTGTAGGACAGGACATGACACTGTCACCTGGAGGGGGTGGTGGCAGGTGTGCTTTGGCACATAAAATGCCAGATACAGGGGAATGGGAGGGAAGCAGTTGGTACCAGCCATAGGAAAGTCAGTAGGAACTGCTAGGACCCCCCTTCCCAGCTTAGAGCCAGCTGCCTGGCTGTCCTGGCTATATCACCTGCCTATCACCCTCCACTCTGACTTTTTTGACTGTGTAAGGAAACGCATTTGACTGTGGTAAGAAAATGTTTGACTGTAAGGAAACACATTTATTTAGCTTCTATCTCTAGCAGTTGCCACCTTGGAAGCGTATTACAATGTTTGCAGGCCAATGCAGATGTTATCTCTGGAGACTATAGTAGTGGAGGGTTCTTAGGGATATGGGGAGGGAAAGGAAATAACGTGCTAAGCAATTTGTGGCATCTCCTTCCTGGATAACGTTAACCTTGTCCAATGAGGGCAGCCATGTTTGAGTCGTGGATGCTCTCACGCTGTGCCTGGAGAAGGCTCTTTCATAACCTCTAGTATCTGGTTACACAGTGCTCTTACAGTTGAGAAGAAGGTTACCTGCCATTCCAACAACACAAAAAAATGCAGTAATCCTGATTGTGGATCAGGCACAAGGGATAACAGAAGAACAAAGAGGTGGTTGGAAGTCACCAAAGCTAATTAATTTCTTGAATCACGCCCTTGAAGTGACATTTAGCTGTGGAATTGTCATTTGTGAGGATTAATGTTAATGGACGTCTTTGCTTGAAAGCCTAGCGCACTCTGAAATTGCAACAAAATGTGATAGGTAAAGGGGTAACAGTGGGACAAATTCTGATGTCCTTACTAATTTTGAACTCCTTCTTTACTCAGGAATAATACTGATTGAAATATTGTGTGGGCTGGGTCAGGGATACTTCATAAACAGCTCCTCTCTCTTGCTATTTTCACTTCCTGTCATGGTGAATGCAAAAGCAATCAGAAATATGTTTGGGTCCCTACCAGTCATAGGACATGGATCCAAAATCTCCTGCCTTAATCATTTTCTATATAAATATAGATGTTCTTGCTGTTTTGAATGATGATGGGGTAACAGAAAGGGTCTCATCTACCTTCAGTGGGGCAGTTAGCCTCAACAGATTTTCACATACATTTCTACTGGAGAACAGATTCCTTAATTATTGAGAGAGAATCATTGCAGACCCAACTACAATGAAACTGTTTCTTCCATGAAGACCACTGGACTACAAAAATGCACTGCCTCTTCATGAGCATTATGGAAGGCTTTTGGAGCATAGTGCCATTGGCCGATCCTGTATAGTTAGCTAATATCAGTGAGTGTTATAATAGAGAATCTTGCAATGAAGGTGCTGTAAAATCTAATATGAAGCTGAAAAGAACAATTCTCAGTTTGAGCTAACAATGCCTCTCATTGTTGTAAAGAAGTATAAGTCATGTGGCTCCCAACTGAAAAGTTTCCCCTGTGCTTCTGCAGTCTTTAGGATAGCCAGTGGTTTCAATCCTGGAGAATGTATTTATTCAGTCTAGTAAAAACATTAAAAAGGGGGATAAATCTTCACTGACCTGAAATGCTTTTCATTACTGCTATAAACTGTAAAACATTTAGAAAGGAGTTTAAGAGTAAAGATAATATAGTTTGCATAGCCAGAGTGTATGACCTTGAGTGGTAGTTACAGAGCTCAGTTGCAACTTGTCGTACTTCATCGCAAAATCATTAAGAGGAAGGGGGAAGATTATAAGGTGTTACATTGATTCTGATCATTAAAAACTTGCATGATGCTAGAGGCTTGGTCACTGAAAGTTGTAAAATTGTGTAAGTTCAAATACTGTAAAAGGGGTTAATCATTGATTTCAGAATGTGGCAAGTTTATTGATCTTGTTAACAGCAAAAAATGTGTGTGGTTACCTCTTTTGGAAATAAAAACAGCTGTCTGACCTGTTACTAGTTGGATGCTGTTATTGATGCTTGAGCCAACAAGGACCCATGCTAATCAAAAATGAATTGAAACTGTTACTCCATTCCATTTCCTGCCAGAGTCCTTGCACTGGTAGATTACTTAAATCAGCACAAGTCATCTTTCAAGACCAAACTTCGTGTTCTTGTGCTACAGTTCTGTCTAGTACATAGTGGCAAGGATAAAAATTCTTAGCCTTTAATCTGTAGCAACATTGTTAAGACTAAGGGCTAGAACTTAGATTCATAGATTTTAAAGGCCCAATAGGATCATTGTGATCATCTAGTCTGAGCACCTCAGTAACACAGGCTGTAGGACTTCCTTGAATTACTTCCCGTGTCAAGTCCAATGTCTGTTGTTGAAGCCAGAGCATAGCTTTTTAGAAAAACATCCAATTCACCACAAGCCTTAGTAATTTGTTCCAATGGCTAACTACCCTCACTGTTAAAATTTGCAACTTATTTCTAGCTTGAATTTGTGTAGCTTCAACTTCTAGCCATTGTGTTTTGTTTGCTAGATTGAAGAATCCTCTATTATCAAATTTCTGTTCCCTGTGTAGATATTTATAGACTGTGATCAAATCACCCCTTAACGTTCTCTTTGGTAAACTAAACAGATTGAGAATTTCACTGTGGGCGTGTCTGCACTGCAGCAGGGAGTGAGCTTCTCATTTCAGAGAGGCAGATACATGCTAGCATACTAAAAATAGCAGAGTAGCCGTGGGTGGTAGAGACACAATAGACCTTCCCTACTCCTACTTGATATTCCCCAGTTATACAGCCATGGATTGCATTAGCCCTTTCAGACACAGCATCGCACTGAGAGCTTATGTTCAGCTGATTATCCACCACGACCTCCAAGTCTCTTTCATAGTCACTGCATCCCAGGATAAACTTTCTCATCTTGTTTGTGTGACCTGCATTCTTTGTTCCTAGATGTATGACCTTACGCTTATTAGCTATGCTGCAACAGATACTGTTCGATTGCTTATCAGTGATCTGTCTTCATCATTATTTACCACTTCCCCCAATCTTTGTGTTATCTGAAAACTTTATCAGTAATGGTTTTGTTTTCTTCCAGATCACTGACAAAAATATTAAATAACATCAGGCCAAGAACAGGTCACTAGAAGAAACACACCTACTCGATGATCATTCCCCATTTACAGTTACATTGAGACCTGTCAGTTAGCCAGTTTTTCATTCATTTTATATGTGCCATGTTGATGTATCATCCTAGCTGCTTAATCAAAATTTTGTGTGGGACCAAGTCAAATGCCCTACAGAACTTGAGTACTTTACATCAATGCTGTTATCTTTACCAACTAAACTTGTAATCTCATAAAAAAAAAAAATCAAGTGAGTTTGAAAAAATCTATTTTCCTCACATTTGAAATTTTGGTTTGGGCAATGAGTCTTGTTAAAGGCTGCCACTGTGGTCCAAATTCTGATTTCGGTTGTACCAGTGTAAATCAAGGGTACCACCTTTGACTTTGGTAAAGTTGCTCCATATTTGCAACCGTATGAATGATATAAGAATCTGCTCCTCCATCCCTGACATACAATGAACCTTTGCGAGAATAATAGGCAATAGTAATTGTTGCCTGATCTATTGATTGTGTATGAATTATATTAATTATTTAAGAATTCCCAGTTAACACTGAGGTTTGGTAGGTTCTAGTCCTGAGATCTGGCCCAGTGTTGCTGGAATTTACTGTTAAGTTGGGAACCCCGATGTGCATGGTTGCAATGCACTCACTTAGGAAAACCCTGCTGTATTTGTAATAGTTTTATTAACAGTCAGCAAAGTTACAAACACTCCAACCCAGCAAGGTAGAAATAATACAGAATATGCATTTGAGCATCCATAGACTCATACATCATCCCTTGCTAAATAACTTGAAGTGTTAGTTATCAACTTCCTGGGCATCATCCTGGCATCTCCCTGTCCCTGCCAGCAGGTATATGGGATCTTGGGGAGCAATTGCCACACAGGTGAGGTGCAAAATAAACTTTATTAAGAAAATGCAAAAAACAGGGAAAATTCAATAGTGAGGGGTATGGGGTTTGTTAAGGTAGACAATTGGGGAGGGGTTTCTTTTAGCAAATAGTATAGGGGGTTTCAATAGTGGGGTACAATACAGTGGGGTACAATACAGTTGGTAACCAATTAACCTTGAGTTAATGTACAGTAGCTAACAAGGTGTGTCACAGCAGCATATAGCAACTAACAGTTATGGGAAAAATGTGGTAAATAACCAACTTTAGTAAAAATGTGTCAGTGGTATAAATGTAAATGTGAGGTGTGTTAGAGAGAAAAAAGGGTAACCATGGGGTTTTATGTTAGACTTCAGTAATAGAATTGAGGTTTGGGGCAATAGGAGCCAGGTGAACATGTGGAGGAAGGGATTAAAAAGAGACAGAGAGAGAGAGAGAAAGGCAGGAGGTAGTAGGATGAGATTGGGGATGGGGAGAGGAGCAGCTGAGCAGAGAGAGAGGGAGTCACACTTCAGGAGACAAAGAGGGCAGGCAGGTTCAGGTTAACAGCAGAGAGACTGGGGGTATGGGTGACTGGAGAGCTACGGGGGGGAGGGCGCAGGAAGACAGACTTAACCACAACTATACAGACACAGCAAAATCTTATCTATGATCTAACTTAACCAAGACTACACACAAATTAGCAGTAACACCAATGCAACAATTTTTTAACCTAACATACAGACACCCACAAACAATTCTCTAACCTAACTTAACCACAGCTATGCAAAATGAAATTACAACTTATCTAGACTAAGACCTAATTCTAATAGATGCACTTATGTTTATAGGGAAGTTACAGAGGGCAGAGTGGTATGTGCCAGGATCCAGCTTTAAGGAGCCAGGGATGGTGGCTGCAGCAGTGGATACAGCTGGAGCAGAGAGGCCCCGAGGCAAAGCCCACGGAGCAGAGCTTAGCAGCGGCACAACTATATTTTAGCAGCAAAGTGCTGCGGAGTTTAGGAGAGGTTTTTAAGGCACAGACCAAGGTTTAGCTTAAGTTCTGGCTGCTGGGGGACACGAGCGCAAGCAAAAATAATAATAAAGTATAGGAGTTTCACAGAGGGATTCTTACACCCCCAAGGAAGCAGCAGAGGTACAGCAGACGTCATCAGAGGCTAGGTACGTCTTAATAATCCGCGAGGATCTCTCAGCAGCAATTCGTTCTTGTGTGGGGGGGGTTTCAAACACAGGGGTCGCTCAAAATACGAAGACGGAGAAAGGACCCCCAGAACCCTGTCTGATCAGACAGGCAGCATGCAGAAACCTTTCTGAGGTCTGATCAGAAATGTCTGGTTTTAAGGGCAATTAGGCAGTCTCCCGTCTACTTTGATTGGCTCAGAGGCAGGGAAAGAGAAAAAAAACAGTGAGCACAGAGACATGTCTGGCAGAGTCCTGTGAGTAGGTGACTCAAAAGCCTGAGGCCTAGACTCATGCAGGACCTTAAAAACAATAGGCCTTGCAGCTGGACCTTGTACCCTACCCGAGCCAGGTTTAACAAGAAGGTGATAACAGACTAACCTCTTGAACAGCAGTGGTCCCACTTAGCACAAGTGGCCATCCCTTTGAGAAGGGCAATGGCTCTTAGTAAACAACTTTAAGGGGCCCTCCCTTTGAAAAGGGCAGTGGCCCTGGTAAACAACTTAACAGCCAGGGAGGGGAGGCCACAGGAGAACAAAAACAAAATGGAGTATGGGGACAGCTGTAACAGACACTCCCAAGAGCTGCATCTCGCAAGGCACACAGGCCAGGATACAACTTTTATAATGTGCTGTACTACAGCCGCTATGCCTAATGCATATTCAGTAAGCCTTTCATCCCCTTTTCGTTATTTGTATTTCTTCACCTTACTAATATTGCGGTATCTTCTCCCACAGTTTACGGCCATTGCCCTTAAGTTTCTTAGCATATACATCAGTCAGTTACCAGGCTGTTCCTGTGGTCAGACATCTGCTGTTGTTCCTAACTTTAAAACATCTCAGGCTGGTATAAACTAGCATCCAGTGGTTGTCTGTCAGGAGTTTAGTCATTACAGCATTCTGTCTGGTGATGTTTTATGATCTAGAGTTACTCCAGGTTATCTGCTTATGCTTTTGCCATGATTGCTTTAGCTAAGCTATTATCTTACAGGCTGTGAGGCTTGTAGGCTCATTGTATTACTGCGTTAACTTACGACTATGCCTGGCCCATAGGCTACATAGT
This sequence comes from Chelonoidis abingdonii, assembly GCF_003597395.2. NCBI lineage: Eukaryota > Metazoa > Chordata > Testudines > Testudinidae > Chelonoidis > Chelonoidis abingdonii. The sequence continues at coordinate 18,759,888 of NC_133775.1, forward strand.
CATGCCAAAATCAAGCCTTACAGTTGGATAACAGGAGCAAAGATATATAAATATCAGTGTTTCCTTTGATTTGCATCTCAAACATAGTAAGCATAAATTGCTCTGCTCTCTTGATAGTATATATGTATTCCTTTAAAAATAATATTTGGCTTAATCCTCATTTAATATTTTGGGTATTTGTAAAATACATGTTTTCTATTACCAGGTCATGGTAAGAGTTAACATTGATATGAACCAGCTCTCCACCTAGCTGAAGATAGAAACCAGCTTTTAGATTTGATAATGTGCAACTGCAAAAGTATGCCAACAGACTTTATCAAAACAAGATTTTTAAAGAACAATTTCTTTGAAGCAACTTTTAACTTTAATAATAATTTTCCAGTGAAAGGACAGATTAATAGACTGCTTAATGTGCAGATAGTCTTATCAGTAGCAAATGATTTCAGAATGATGTTAGACTTTACCCTTGTCATGCAAATTGAACTAAGCAATACTTTTCTCACCATATACTATGTGACAAATTTGACAGACACTACAGTACTTACTTACTGAGAAATCCTTGACATGGTGAATACTCAGGAATATGCTGTGCATCAGAGCACAAGATAAATAATCATCTGTAAAATGTGCTAAAACTTTATAATAAACTTCATAGTGGCAAAATAATGGAATTGCTTCCTGTGCACAAGGTCTTAACTGTTCACTACTTTATACTGCTGACATATTGACAAAATGAAATTAAAACAAAAATAAAATAAAACCCTCCTCTAGGGGAATAAATCGTTGGGATGATGTTCTGAGGTGGTGGAAATCAGTAAGTGGCATTTGTTATGTCCAGTAAAACATGAATCATTTCTTTCTGGTGCCATTTTAATTCATTCAAGTACTTTGTTTTTTCTTGCCTAAAGGGAATTATATTGTGAAGAGGGGCTATAAAAATGGCATTGTATTCCATGATCGCTGTGAAAATACTATTGTGGATTGCTGTGTCTTCTCGTTTTGCTCAGTTATAGCTAATTAGGATCATAATATGTGTCAGTGTTGAAAAATTAAGTTGGGTTCCTTCCCCTTCATTTTACCCCAACCAGCAATAAAGATTTTACAATTTGAACTTATTTGAACAAGTCAGAAACAGAATATAACTTGCTTTCTAATAGCAATACTGATTCTTTTGTGCTAACAGGAGTAAAAAAAGCAGGACGTGTTTATTTTTGTCTGATATAAATAAGTGTTATGCTAAATACTATAAATTCAGGGAGCAGAAAAATGCCACTTTTTACATGGTTACTTTTCTAATCCTTACCACACTTTCAGAATTAAAAACTACATGTCTTCTCACGGATCATTGAAATATGAAACTTGGATTTAAATGTAGTTGCTTTATACTGGTCCATGCAGTCTAAGTAGTGCAACATAGTGCTTTTAAAGAAAACAAATATGTTGTTCTTGCCCTAATCAATTACCAGTAGTGAGTGGATAGACAGGTCTTAATTTTTACTGACACGTTTTTACAGATGTTTGTTGCTTTAAGAGTGAGTTTTTTATCTAGAGAGCAGTCTTTTTCACAAGTCATTCTACCTTGATTTAATCGTGCTCATGAGATCCTCAGAGTAGACTGCTTATTCCCAAATGAGTAGCCTCTATTTATATGCGTCTATCAGCAGCAGAATTTATGAAAGATACACAAGTTATGTGAACTTTAAATGTTTTCACAGTTATTAGACTAGTCCAACTGTTTCAACAACGATCACTGCTCAGAACAGTTTTGGACTCACCAGCTGCCCAGTTGAAGTTTGAAAACCCTGGGTGTAAACCAGGTAAATCCCAGACTGCTTGTCAACTGCAAAACACACATTCTCGTCTGGACATTTCCTACTAAGGAAAACATTTAGAAGATATTTTCTGTTTGAATTATTCAAACCATCCTCTTCCATGCCTGCTGTCCACCCATTGCCATGGTTTTGCAATGAGTACAGAAAAAAAAAAAAGTAAGCCTTATTGGCAAAAAACACAGTATGGTACTGGCAGACTCAGAGAGAGGAAATTTCTACAAAACTGTGAAGGAGGCAAGAAGGTCCTACCACAGAGGCAGCAAGGTCATGGCTTGTGGAACTTTTCTGGCTCATAAATTGCTTCATAATTCCCGGCTGCCGTACTCAACCACAGAACCTGATACCTCTTGCTGCAAGGAATCATCATCATCTTACTTCACAGAGAAGGTTGCCTTCATCAGAGAGGACCTAATATGCCACCAACAGCAATAATCTGAGGGCAGGATCAAGAACACAGTGCCTTCTCTCCAGTAATCCAGCCCTCTCACACAAGAAGTAGATAGCCCTTATTGTTATTGATTCTTCCCTATCACCTGTGATTCTTAGCTGCCTATTCTCCCTGGGCGTTGAGTATAGCTCATACCTGGACTCTCTATTAATGAAGATTATTTTTTATATGACAGCAGTACTTAGCAGTCCCAGTCCAACCAAAACCTATGTTGGTAGGCACTGTACCTGCCTCAAAGAGATATGGAAGGGGAAACAGAGTCACAGAGTGGTGAAGTGAGATGACCAAGGTTATACAGCAAGTCATCTGGTGAACTGGAGATAGAATCCATGTCTCCTGACTCCCAGTCTAGTGGCCTAGTCACTTGATCAAGCTGCCTCATGGCCTGCACATGTTTTGATGAGGAGGATTTAACACCCATGCTGCAACATGCAGCGGTCTGACCAATACTAAAGAAGCCATTGCTCACCATTGGCTGTCTTGTAAACTACCACAGAGAAGAAGCTACTAAAATAAAAAAAAAGTCTCCAGTGCTGCTTCTTAGCTTCCATCATGCAAAGTTCTTCTCGGTCAGACCTCAGGTCAAGATACGATACAGAGACAGCATTTGTTGTTCTGGTAGATGGCCTCCTCCTCTCCGTAGACAAAGGAAATGCATCTAAACTAATCCTGCTGGATCTCTTCTGTGTTTATCAAGGGCTACAGCAAATCACTCCCAAAGCCAGTAATTGTCTCATTCACAACTACCAAGAACTTTACCATTTAACTGATCATCTATTCCATGTATTTTATATAAGCAATAATGCATGATAGTTACGATGCTGTCATATTTCAGGTGCATTGGGCCAAGTTTTACTCTTCGATACATTTGTGGCTCATTCTGAAAGTAGTAGGAACTGCACGCAGGTATTGCAGGGCAACATTTGGCCTGCTCTGAAGAACAAGGCTGTCTTCAATATCCATACATGCACAAAACTGTAACTGTATATGATATAGTGTTACAGAACGTATCTAGGTATGCTACTGATTCAGCTCATGACTTTTGCCCAGTAGGAGATGGTCTCATATTGCTCATAATAATTTTCAATCTATGAGATTGCTCTCAAAGTGTGGAGAGGACCAGCACAAGGTGTGTGTATAATTTAAACCTTGTGGGATCCCCCCAAAGCCATTCTGAAATATTAATCAATGTATTTGCTACCATGTATTTTTATAAGTTAGTTGCTAACCACTGTATAGTGGTGCTGTTTAAAATTATGGCATTGGGGTTTTTATAAAAATGTCAATGTGCAAATTACATAGGAAAGTATGGGAATGTGTTCTACTCGGTTGATATAGGAAACTTTGTTCTTAAACTTGTAATAAGGCTCTCTAGTAGTCATTTGAAGTCCATTTACAACTGACTTCTTAATTAGAGTTCCTCAGATGATGATCTTCATGTTGAAGGTTTAATTGTTCTAAACGTCCTTGTTGGCCACTATGCTGCAGATGTCATTTTCCATATTATGGGACTTCTACTGTGATTGAAATACAATGTTAATTGGCAGGCTAATAAAATACAGTGTGTATGGCTAGCTCTAAATAGCTGGTGGACAATAACAGAACTCAGACTATAATTTCCAGCCTATTTAACAGCTCTTTAATAGCATTACAGAAGAGAGGTTGTAAGCATGGAAACAGATCTGTAGGCTGGATTCTCTAGATCATCAACTGGTGCAAAGTAAACTTAAAGCCACTGGAGATTTGGACTTGAGAATTCCCCTTGTGTAGGGGGAAATCTCTGCTGCCCAAAGCTGACTATACCACCTCCTACACACTACCTCTTTCTCCCATCCCATCCCTAGCATAAGATGGAAGTAGGGGCAGGCTGGCAGCATACCAAGGGCAGGAAAGGAGCATAATGCAGCCAAGCCCCATTGTGCCTAATCACCTGATGGTGTAAGCTCTTGTAAGTAGGCTTTATTATCTGATTAAGCCAGGCAGCCAAGAATTACGAATCTGTAACCAGCTTCCCGCAGCCATCTCTTTCCACTCCTTCCAATCACAGTTCAGATGTAATGGAGAATTGAGGCTTGTGTGTACATTTTTTTTTTTTAATGTTCCAGTGAACTAAATGAAACCTAAGGACAAAAATTCCCATCTTCCGTAGCAAAAGAGATGTTGGAAAGCACCGCCAACCCCCAACCTTCTATGGGAAAGTTTCCATCTTACATGTGGGTTAAATATACTATTTTTTTAAATTAAGGAGTCTCGTACTCCTGAAGCTTTCAAAAATAGGTCGGAAGGGTCCACATGAGAAAGAATGGGTTTGATACAGTACTTAGCTGGATAAGTGGACTGGAGGAAGAAGGGCCACGAAAAGGACACTAAAAATTATGTGCCTAGCCCTCTTTCCCCAATTAGATCATGTTCTTTGGGCTATATAAACTTCATCTTTTTGTTTTTTCACTTTGTGGGATGGAGGGAAAGAAAGGGTGTGGAGTGAGTTCTGTATGCCCTGTTGTGCTTTTTCTATCCCAGCAACTGAGGACTATTTTCCTTATCTGCCTCATACATGACAGAGATTCAGACTTGGCCCAAATTTTGAAACCGGTAAACAAAAACTGGGCTTCTAAATCCATATTTAGATGCCAGCCTGGTTTCCAAAGTTGCTAGCTCCCTCAGTGCCAACTGGAAGTGTGAGAGAGACAGTGTTTGTGCTATGAAAGACCATCTGCCATCACATATATGTCCCATATACATTGCCTAAAAGGCATGTCTAATATACTAATGAAAACAATGGTTAGAATACTGCACCCTAGCATGGCTATAAACATGGTCATCTACAATTGGAAACTGAATTAATCTGAGGCCCTCTACCTGCATGGCAGAGCACAGCATTAAAAGGGCTCAAGACCTTCATAGGTCTGTGTGCTAAAATGCCTGATTTAGTCAGGTTTCCCCACAAGTAGGCAGCTCTTGTAATACACTGTGCATTTCAGAATACTTTCAGACATGCTTGGAGATGCATCTTGGATTGTGCTTGGATATCTTAAAAGGAATCTTTGAAAATTGAGCTGAATACTACTGTTAAATAAAAAACAGAGGTTAAAAATAGCTAATATTTGCAGTAAGCTTTTCCTTACAGTAGTAACTGTTACTTTTTTTCAGTAATTCTGGCTTATAGAAGTTACAAGTAAATGCAATTTTTCAGTTGAATAATAGTTTAAGCAAGTTAACATATATATTATTTTTAATTGTGCTGATATATGTATTTCACTTCTAATACAAGTGTCAGATTTGTGTCATCTGTTTAGCATATTTAAGTTTAAAATATTGACTCACCAACACACAGGACAAATTTAAAGTTAGCTGTAAGATCAAATCAATTAGTCTTCCCTCTCCTCCCCCCCAAAAAAAACAGAGCAGGAAGGACAATAAAATTAATCAGAATTGTAAGATGAGCTGTAAAAGTTACAAACAGATGGACTCACTCAGGTCAGTCTAATTTCTAGTGTCAGGTAGTGACATCACAGAATTCTTCCTCTAGAATGAAGCTGGGGCTATTTCAAAGTCTTATTTGAAGTCTCACCAGGGGCCAACAACTGAGTGGACCACTCACCTCTAGAGATGGTCCCTTCAGGTACGGTTTCCACAGATAACCTAAGGCTGATTGTTTGCTGTCAAGGTAGGACAAGAACTTTAGGATGGCAATATCAAAAAGTGAGATAATTGGCCACTGTTTCATAGGAAAGGAGGAAAGAAAAGCATTGGGTAGAAAAGCAGGACAATTCTATGAAAGTAAGACAGTGTCATTCCACTGAGGCTTACAAGTGTATTTACAATGTATTTATTTTAAAAAGGGCACTTGCCTTAGATTAAATGTGCTTTCCTTTTGATATAGAACTGTTATACCTTAACCCCTACAAATTCCAAAGTTTTACTAAGGCTTATAGAAATATCTGTGTATTATGTTTCAAGCTATTAGAGTTGTAAACCAAAAATCATTAGTGTTGATAATGGCAAAAACCATTATAATGTTCTAACTCCTCAGTCTTGTCAGTTGTCAGCAGTGAGTACAGTATTTCTGAGAGAGACCGAAATCAGTAGTAGAGCTGGTGGAAATTTTTTTTTGAATTTCATGCATTTTAATGCAAATAGAGACAGGTTTTCACAAAAAAAAATATTTACATCAAATGGGCCCCTTATTCTGACCAGCTCTTTCACTAAAGCCTTTGAAATATCTTTGTGTCCATTATTCTGTCAGACCATGAGATCTTCAAGGGCCTTAACCTCATTTATATTAAGGTCCCTTAAAATGGGTGTTAAATGTATGTACACCCACTCTAAGCCCCCTTTACAGTGCCAGAGTGGAATAAAGAGCCTTAGTGTAAATGGAAATTAAGGCCCTTTCATGTCTAGATTCACCTTATGATAAGGTGGTCTAAACTATAACTGAATTTTTTCATGTTTTCTAACATTCCTGTTGTGTTTAAGGGTTTGATTTATATGTTGCGCGGAGACATTTTTATGTAAATTCCAAGAGACATATGGGATCTGTGAGAGAGACCTGGACTCTGCAAAGAAGTTTGTTTCTGTATTCAGTCTTGTCTAATTAAACTCTTTTTTGTTTGCATACAAATAGAAAGATGGGCCTTATCTGACCGCTCTTCCTAGTTAATATTATCCTTTACCATGGGGTGAAAGCAGTCGTGACTATATGAATATCTATTACAAAAACAGAATTATAAAAAGTATAGCCTACATCAGGGGTCAGCAACCTTTCAGAAGTGCTGTGCTGAGTCTTCATTTATTCACTCTGATCTAAGGCTTCGCGTGCCAGTAATAATTATAATGTTTTTAGATGGTCTTTTTCTATGTCTATAATATATAACTAAACTATTGTTGTATGTAAAGTAAATAAGGTTTTTAAAATGTTTAAGAAGCTTCATTTAAAATTAAATTAAAATGCAGAGCCCCCCGGACAGGTGGCCAGGACCTGGGCAGTGTGAGTGCCGCTGAAAATCAGCTCGCGTGCTGCCTTCGGCACCCATGCCATAGGTTGCCTACCCCTGGCCTACATAGTTAAAAGGTCAAATCCTGCAGTGCTAAGTATAAGGGAGTTTTGTTTGAGTAAAGATTGAATAAAATCTAAGTATGTACTTTGGGATTTGGTCCAGTGTTTGCAGTGATATACAGAGATATATCCTTCTGGGAAAACTCTGAGAGGTAAAAGGTATCCTGTTCTACACCTCCTATGCCAAAAAATGTGCAAGTCTCACACTATGTTAAGTGCATGTATAATAATTCTGACATATGGCAATAGTATACATGTGTATATCCCTCTAGGGAATATCAGCTTCCTGGTCAAACAGGCCCTTTAAACAGCTTTTGTGCATGTAAAAACAATTAAATGTTTAACTAAGGAGATCCTCAGATACATTGGACTGATATTATTTGTCTTAAGAAAGCTACACCAAGCCATGAAAGATCTGAATCTGGGTGGCCGTTGAAGACACAGCAGTTTGACTGTAAAGTTGTTACAGTTTGTCACTGTTAATAAAACATGTTTAAAAATGTATCATCTGTCAGCTTTTAAGGATTTTGGAAGAATTCGTTGTTAGAAACAACCTCCGAGGGGTTACACAGGGGAAGTTCCTTTCTCTCAAATTTCCATTTTAATTGGTGTTTAGTTTAAATTTCCTAGCCCAATGGCTGAGTGGAAGCATTCCGTACTGTCACATAAGACTCTGGCTAGAACTTACCCTCAGTCCATTATGTATTGGGAGTGCTATAGAATCAAGGAGCCCATCTCAAAATGGATGGAAAGTGAGTCTGGTATCATTCAGTTAAGACTCATTGCAGCCAGTTGATGGGAGTTCCATCAAATATTCCTATCTACAGGTCAATGTCCAATGAGTGTTGGATAAGTAACATATATGTGGGATCATCAGAACTGTGAGAGAGAGCCCAGCATAAAGGTTTGATTGAAGACACAATGGTTAGCATGTATAATTTAATCCTATTTGATTAATCCTCAGAATCTTTGTATATTAGTTTTTCTTCTACATCCAGAATCTACCTTCCAACATAACCCTAAAATATCTTTGTCAAATAAAACATGAGCACTAGGAGTTTCCTGCCATTTTCATAACTGCAAACACATGATTTGCAGTTCGTATTGAATCATGATGTAAGAAATCTGCCAGGAAAGATCCAAATACTATCACTAGTGCTGTTTCATAACCAGTTACAGCTGCTGCTCCACTGAGTAAGAACACAGTTGGCTACCATGTTCTGTGCCTCTCCTGCTTGCAAGAATGTGGCTTCAGTTTCTAGAAAGAGTTTTAGTAGAGAAGAAATTATTGTAAAGCATTGAAGAGGAGTGAATCTCAGATGCTAGAATTCCAGCTGAAAAAATGTGAATATTTAAATCAAATGCATGAACACTAAATGTTTTTACCTGAGCATTTTCTAGGCAACTGACCATTTTCTAGCATTTTCTCAGGTTACTGAGATTTTCTAGGCAGCTTTTTCTTTGCAGAAATGAATTATGTAGATAGAGGTACTGTAAAACTTTCTAACAACGACAAAGAAAAACATACAGTAATTGCTAGTATATCCTTGCCAAGAGATTAATTGCATAAGAAATATATTTTATTCAGTTTCCAGCACTGCCTTGCTTTCACTAGTAGAAAACACGTCAGCTCTCACCAGTGATGTTTATGTCTTTGCACAAACCTGCCTTCTCTCAGCAGAAAAATGCTCTAACGAGAAATGACTGCAGGTTGCGGGGAGGGAGTGAAGTGTTAGGTAGAACTGAGTAATACTCAGAACAGTATGCTGGTGAAACTGTAAGAAATGTGAGTGACTGTGTCACTGTGTTTGCACAGGGCCAAGTACAATGAAGGCCCCAATCGTGATCTGTATCACTGTCCATTAAATAGCAATCGGAACTCAAATTTATTTTTAGAGGCTTTATCTGCCCATGCATCTGAGGCAACATTTTTAAGGTACTTATCAGTGTAATGTGCAACAGTCAGCAGTGAATTAGAATAATAAAGAAGTCACCTGTCACAGTAATATGTAAAATTCACTGAAGTTAGGAACCTGAGTATTCATTGGTACCATAGGACCCCCCGCCCATACATTAATGAAGACAAAACAGCAACATTATTCATTCTTGTTATTGGTATCCCTCTGTTGTAGTTTTGTTTCCCGGACATTAAACCATAACTGCCTTGTGATTTTAAATGGGTGTCTAAACTGGAACAGAATATATTATCCCAGATATCACTTTCCCTGAAATTGCAGTGACATCCAAGCCTGGACAATTCTTTTCCCTTTCCAAACTGAAATGCAACCCTTGCATTTCTGAAGTATTGTTATGAAATAGGGCCAATATGTTCCCATTTTCTAAATTAGGCACAAGTAACTGTTTTGTACTCCTTTGGAAAGTATGAGAGAATATTATTCATCTGTTTGCTTTAATAGATTCCTGCCAAGTAAAGATGTATAAATTTTATTTTATGTAAAGTTGGAACAAGAATACAGATAAATTGTATGATGTGGTTAATAATGTAAAAATAAATTATGCAGGTTTAATCTGTATATATGGGTAAACTCTGCCATACATAATAATAAAAATACCCCATCTGATTGCCCACACAAATAATTATATAGTTAAATGGAGCAGATTTCTCTTTTCCATTCTGTCATTTCTTACTATTTATTATGAACTCTGTTCCTCTAAACAAAATATCCCCGGTCTTAGGTCATATGTATTCTGAAGTGTGTAACTTTGGGAAAATAAAATTAAGGACTAATTCTTAGTTACCATCTATTCCCACTTCTCCAAGGGAAAGGTGAAGAATGCTTCAATTGAGACAACCCAAAGTTCAAGACGTTTGAGGGCTCAGATCCTGTGGCCCTCGTACAGCCAAACCTCTCATCAGTTTTATTGTTAGTTTTGACTGCACTGGGAGGTGTGAGAACTACAGGATCTGAGCGCTTAAAGCTCTTGAACTTTCTGTTGTCCCTCTTGAAATAGTCTGCACTTTTCCCTGGGAAATTAGTGAATTAGAACATTCAGTCATCTGTGCTATTTTCCCATCAAGGCTCAGCTGTTGGTATAAGTAACTCATATTAATGCCTAGGTCTGCTTAGTTTAGTGGTGGAGCAAGACAAAAATAATTCTTTAATTGTTTTTCTCTGTCGATAAACAGTGTCTCCAATTTGCAGATTTACAAGTGAAAAAAAGCAAATAGACTATATTTAAGGTTAAAGTCGTTCCATCTGTCCACTTGGCATATCTCAGGGATAAATTCTGTTTCTTGCTTTTACCCTCAAAACAGTTAAAAATAAAGCATTTTACTTTGCACGTGTATTGTAGCTGTCTGTGTGTTTTTTGCACTATCATTGTTGAATTTCACTGGCCATCATGTTGCCCATTCACCTACCTTTGTTACATAGTTCTGAGGTAGATTTCAGTTTCCTCTAATATAACCTATATAATTTAGTGCTATCTGCTCATATGGCCATCTCAGTATTGGCAGCCCAGCTGTATAATCTAACTAACCAATTTTCCAAGCATTTACACCTTATTCATCACACTAGTATGTGAGCGTCTTAAAAAATGCTCAACACAACAATAGGCCCAGATTCCTCCTTACTTCTTCCAAGATCTTTGGGGTATTTTCTTCCATGTCTTCTCCTTCTTCTCTTCCACTTTTTATCTTCAGGTACTGTCAGTAGCTTAAATACATAAGTTTCCTACCTTCATTAATGATATGACAAAAATAACTGACCCTCTTATGCTGGTTTCTGTGTTTTTTCTCTTAATGCATTGGAAATCAGTAGTCCACACACCAAAAAAATAAATAAAAACAAATCCTGAACCCTCTAACTCCAGTTTCTCTGTTGGTTTAGTAAATACATCTAAAGTTAACTCACATTAACATCTTGATCTTAAAGCAACAGCTATTGTTAAAGCAAATCCCTAGATCTAGTTCCTTGCATTAAATTTGATGAAATGTTCTTGTTGCTGAAATGAATGACCATATGAAAAACAGTGTTTTATAGGAGGTGCTTTAATTGGAGTTTGGCTATTTCTGGTAATATAGAAAAGGACTGGAATAGAAAAGGAAGTATTTAAAAAAACTAGCTTTAAAATACAAATCTGGATCTGCAGTGACATTCATATTTCTAAAACGGGGTTGGCAGACTTATTGGATAAAGTTAAGAGATAACTAATCTAAATTCACACAATATCATTGAATAGAAAACAATAAATGGGGTGCTTAATATTGAGAACAGTTTGTCACTGAACCATAATAAAAGTTGGCTATTTCAGCCCATTTCTAGTTATTTTCTGCTATCAGCATATTAACGGGGTTTATCTGAGGATACTAATAAAGGAGCAGTTGTTTCATGTCACAAGGTACACTAAAGGCCATTTAAAAATTCGCAGTGGCATCACACTCCAATAAAAAGCCAGTGAGGCAGTTTTGATTCAAAAGAGCCATAGTGCAGTATGCTGAGCTGACAAAGAGCTTTCCAGTTATTTGTACCATTGGACTAACTTCTGTCCCAGTGCGCCCATACAAACTCATTGATTTCAGTAAGAGAAGAATTTGGCCCTATATCTTTTTCCATTCAGTCCCTCTTTGATTTTTATTTATTTTTTTCTTTTTTTTGTTACATTTTAAACCACGTCACATCTTCATCTCAAATAAGAAATGACCCTTATGAAAAGCCCTTATTTATGGACTGCCTGTCTGTGAGTGCCTGCTGCACTCAGTCCTTCTACTTCTTTTGAATGTTACTTACGCAGGCTTCACCTGGAAAAGGGCCAGAAAGTTATGATGACTGAATGGAACTGAAGTCATTGGCAGCTGAATAACCTTTTTAAGAAACAGCACCATGAATTCACATCACAAAGCACCTTTGCATTTTGACATCACGGTGATGTAGCTGAGGTATACTAGTATTTAAACCCAGTGATGGATGGCTTTATAGTCTGAAACCATTTTGCCTCTTTGAATGTGCCTTTTTATTCTTCATAAGACCCTTGTGTAAGGAGCCATAGCTTCTAATTGCCATTGGGCTTTGTTATCCTTTCTGTTTACATTTTTAATTTGTCAAACCCAGATGGAGTGAAACAGGATATCCCAAATAGGAGAAATTAGAGTAGGACAAAACTGTAAAACACATTAACACTGGGAAAGCATCACGAGCGTCCCTTTGTGAGAAGCAAAGAGAGGAACCGAGAGCATGAAATATTCTGGATTGGTCATTTTCTGGTTTGGGGACTTTATTTTGTGTGTGTTGTGTTATTACATGGCAAGGCCTCAACTGGAACATTGTATCCAGTTCTGGGCACCATATAACAAGAAAGATATGGACTAATAAGAGAGAGTCACAAGGAGGATGGTGAAAATTTGTTCTCCTTAATTTCTGACGATAGGACAAGAAGCAATGGGCTTAAATTGCAGCCAGGGAGGTTTAGGTTGGACATTAGGAAAAACTTAAGCACTGGAACAAATTGCTGAGGAGGGTTGTGGAATCTCTGTCATTGAAGGTTTTTAAGATCAGATTAGGCAAACACTTGTCAGGAATGGTCTAGTTATTACCTAGTCCTGCCGTGGGTGCAGGGGACTGGACTAGATGACCTATTGAGGTCCCTTCCAGTCCTACACTTCTATGATTATATGATTACAGCAAAGGCAGCTAGTGCCCAAGATTGATATAAATGTTGCCATCGGGGAGAATTCTTTTTTTTTTGATCCAAAAATCAAAAGAAAGCTAACGGGAAAAGAATCCCAAGAAAAAGTAGTAATTTCTTTGCCAATGGTTCTCAGCCTTTTACATGCTGTGACCTTTCCCCATGCCCATCTACCTGGAGTCTAGTCAGGGCTACCCTCGTATCTACCAAGATGGGGAGGGGGAAGATGGTTGTGACCTCTCTGACATGTTTTCACAACTGTAAACTTGCAAACCCGTGCTTTGTATGATGATCTTTGGTGGCAGTAGAGTAGGCAATGGAACATGTTGCATCGGCAATGTAAAGACAAATTTCGCCTCTCTACTCAGCCTTAGAGATCTCTACTGCATGTTCTGCATTTGCTTTGCATACTGGACTTCTGTCACCATCAGTAGGAATTCCATAAATATAATGAGTGCAGAATATTCAAACGAAACCCATACTACAATTGAGAAATCTACAGTGCAGCTCCAAGTAGTGACTTTTACTCTTGGACTTTTAAAATGCATGTGCATTTTTATTTAAATTGGAAAAGTGCAGGTCATTTTTCAGAGATACCAAATGAGACATAAGGAATAATATGCAAACAGCTATCTTTTGCAAGCTTTGTTCAATCAAATGTTACTGACACCTGAGTATAGTGTAAATTCAATACAGGGTGCTGCTCTTATATGTAGCTAAAAGTAATGACACATAGGAAACTCCAGCAGAATCCAAATGCAATGGGAAAGTTCCAAGATAAACATCCATGCTTTTGCAAAAATACTAAAAGAACCAAATGGAAGTCATTTTTTTAAAAATCACCTTACAGCAATGCAGGATCATCTGTCAGTAGTTAAAGTTCAAGCCTTTTCTTTTACACTCCTGCTCTAAACTGACATGTGAACAACATATAAGTTTTAATTGATATATGGAGCACTGGAAGTAAGAGATGCAAAATCAACTGTTTTTATGTATGTGTATGTGCAGCACCTAACACAATCGGATTCTGATCGTGGTTGGGTCATCTGAGTGCTACTGAAATATTAATAGTTTAAAGTAATAAAAAAGAAACAGAGGTGAAAAGTACTTACTGTGAACAGACTTTTGTAACTTCTAAATGCCAAATAAGCTTAAAGGCACTAATTCAGCAATGCACTTGAGCACATGCTTAGGTCCCATTGACTTTGACTTCAGTAAGCATGTGTATAAAGTTAAGGTGTGCTCAAGTGCTTTGGTGAATCAGGTCTTAAGGGTCTGATCCATCTCCCATTGAAGCCAGGATCCATTCTGTCGCTTTTCATGGAAATTGGAGATGAGGCCTCAGAAACATGTTGTCATTTAAATAGTGAAACCAAAAGGGGTTTGAAATATGTAGAACCTGGAGTATGTAAAATGAATTGATGATCTCAGTTGTGTTTCTAGTGAACAGATATCTGTGTCTTAAAGCCAACCATCACAACTTCTCTGTCCTTCTTGGTCAGGGATGGGACTGGGGTTGGGTAATGTGCATTGAACAGCCAGTGTGGTCTTTGTTCCATGGCTAAATAGATAGCTTCAGTTCCCAGAAACGTTGACACTGGACCTTTCCCCACAGATGAGCTCCCTTCAGTCACAATTGAATAAGCTATAACTTTCCATGCTCCATAACATAACATGTAATTTTTGTTTAAGTGAAATAAGTTGGCTGGAACATAGGGTATGTCTACACTACGGTATTATTCCGATTGTACATAAACCAGTTTTGTAAAACAGATTGTATAAAGTCGAGTGCACGCAGCCACACTAAGCACATTAATTCGGCTGTGTGCGTCCATGTACTGACGCTAGCATCGATTTCCGGAGCGTTGCACTGTGGGTAGCTATCCCATAGCTATCCCATAGTTCCCGCAGTCTCCCCCGCCCATTGGAATTCTGGGTTGAGATCCCAATGCAAAAATAGTGTCACGGGTGATTCTGGGTAAATGTCGTCACTCAAACCTTCCTCCGTGAAAGCAATGACAGACAATCAGTTTGTGCTCTTTTTCCCTGGATTGCCCTGGCAGACGCCATTGCATGGCAACCATGGAGCCCATTTTGCCTTGTCACTGTCACCGTATGTGTACTGGATGCCGCTGACAGAGGCGGTAGTGCAGTGCTACACAGCATCATTCATTTGCCTTTGCAAAGTAGCAGAGACGGTTACCATCCCTATTGCACCGTCTGCCATTTTACAGTGGCGATGAGATGACGGTTATCAGTCGTTTTGTACCGTCTGCTGCTGTCATGGGTGCTCCTGGCTGGCCTC
>NC_133775.1:18776522-18779786 GCF_003597395.2 Chelonoidis abingdonii
CTCGTCGGGGAGGAGTACAGAAATCGGTTTAAAGAGCCCTTTATATCGATATAAAGGGCTTTGTTGTGTGGACGGGTGCAGGGTTAAATCGGTTTAACGCTGCTAAATTCGGTTTAAATGCGTAGTGTAGACCAGACCATACAGATCCATAAAGCATAATAAAGTATTACCAGAATCTAATCAAGAGTCCGGTTTTGAACTGTTAATGGTAGTCAATACAATAGATACGCATGTCATAGTCCATTACCTCATAGGGCTTCTCTTGCACTATCTCAGTTCACCCCCACCTCTCTTAGGCTGGGAGCTCTCAAAATGAAGTCCAGGTGGTTTTATAATCCTCTCTTTTTTTTCTCAGGGATGTGTCTGTCAGACTTCAATACTCCTGTTTCTTTCAATTGATTTACTCCACTGCCCTGTTACTGAAGCTCATTTCCAAAATACTGCAAAAGAGTGCGTGCACCATTTGACCTACTAATCCTGTTTTGTCTAAATGAATTTTCCTCTGGTCGCCAACATCCAGAGGGAGGGTCTTTTGGATCCAGTCTGTCTCCTTTATCTGTAACCTTTGTATACCTAAGATTAACTCTTTCTTAAAATCCTGTACCTCGGGGCATTGCAAACAGATAGAAATGTGTGTCCCTACTCCCTACTCATTCACATTTCTTTCAGCATTCAGCCACTTACAATGGGTTAAATTTTCTTTAGTACAAGAGTGAATTTGAGAATGAGGTGGAGCAGCCTTGTTAATAAAACTTTTCTTTGGCTCTGAATTGAAGTAGTTTATACATCCTTCAGATTTCTTTCTGGTTGTATGTCTCATTCCAGTGCTTGATCACCTTCTAAAGGACTTGCTAACTTATCTAGTCCCTAGGTAAACTCCAATATAAATTAGAAATATGTATGATTTGAGGGAGAATTCACCAGGAAAATCACCTCTAGAGTCCAAAATAGATGTTTGTTTCTTTCAGTCCAGGTTCTAAATTATATTCTTTCTTTAGTTCTTCAAAAGTTAGCAGAGGGTCCAATGTGTAGAAAGAACAGTAAATATGGCAGGCGACCAGCTTGGCTTAACAGTGAAATCCTTGCTGATCTTAAACACAAACAAGAAGTTTACAAGAAATGGAAGACTGGACAAATGACCAGGGAGGAGTATAAAAATATTGCTCAGGCATGCAGGAGTGAAATCAGGAAGGCCAAATCACACTTGGAGTTGCAGCTAGCAAGGGATGTTAAGAGTAACAAGAAGGGTTTCTTCAGGTTTATTAGGAACAAGAAGGTCAAGGAAAGTGTGGGCCCCTTACTGAATGGGGGAGGCAATCTAGTGACAGAGGATGTGGAAAAGCTAGTGTACTCAATGCTTTTTTTGCCTCTGTCTTCACGAACAAGGTCAGCTCCCAGATTACTGCACTTGGCAGCACAGTGTAGGGAGGAAGTGACCAGCCCTCTGTGGAAAAAGAAGTGGTTCAGGACTATTTAGAAAAGCTGGATGAGCCTAAGTCTAGGGGCCAGATGTGCTGCATCCAAGGGTGCTAAAGGAGTTGGCAGATGTGATTGCAGAGCCATTGGCTGTTATCTTTGAAAACTCATGGCGATCTGGGGAGGTCCCGGATGTCTGGAAAAAGGCTAATATAGTGCCCATCTTTAGAAAAGGGAAGAAGGAGAATCCAGGGAACTACAGTCCACACCTCAGTCCCTGGAAAAATCCTGGAGCAGGTCCTCAAGGAATCAGTTTTGAAGCACTTAGAGGAGAGGAAAGTGATCAGGAACAGTCAGCATGGATTCACCAAGGGCAAGTCATGCCTGACTAACCTAAGGTCTGAGGTCCCTTCCAACCCTGAATAGATTCTATGATTCTATGATTTTCAAAAGTACATAAGTGACCTAGGACTCTGAAGGCTAGATTTTTAAAGGTATTTAAGTGCTGAAAGATGCAGACATCTAGTGAGATTTTCGAAAGCGTTTAGCTCCCACAGAAAACAGAGGGAGTTAGGTGCCTACATGCTTTTGAAAATCCCACTAGGTGCCTCTCTGCACCTTCAGGTGTCTGGATTTATTAATATAACGATAAGAGGTGAAACACCAGCTGAGCCTTTCTCACCATCCTTCTATATTTTTTTACTGTGAGACAGAGCATGAGAGTTGTGATTTTATTTTTAACAGAAAAAGAAGAACAAGGCACAAAAATGTCATTAATTGTAGCTTATGTAACTCTTCACATGCCAGGCATGCTTAAGCAACATAACTGTTCAATCCCTTTGCAGCCATCGCTCCATGAAGCTGAATCTGCAGCCCCAGTAATTTTAAATAAGGGAGGCCTGAAAGATGCCTGAGGCCACCTCCATTTTAATCCCATTTACTCCCCCAGGTCACTAGGCAAGACATTGGGCAATCTAAGTAATAAATTGTGCATACAAGGGGAAGGCATCAAGGAGTCAAGTCGTAATTTGCATTTCCAAGCACTTGCATCCAGTGTCTGTGGGAGAGAGGAGAAAAGTTTCTTTGTTAAATGGCAGGCTGATTTCTTCCTATGTCATAACCTGATGATTAATAGAATGTTTATAAGAACCTGCACCCAGAGGAGGATGCATTTTGCATGGTCTATGTATATATAGGGCTATATCAATGCCCTCTTTCCCCATTTGTAATCCATGGATAACTTGGATTGTACTGCCTGCCCGCCCCAGGATTCAAAAATGCCAGCATGAACAATAAGGGAGGTAGCCAGGTGTCTTGCTCATATATTAGTTAGGCATGATCTGTGTGTTGAGGTCTCTGTATAAATGCTCTGTCCATCTTTGCAAGTCTTCCTCCAATATCAGATTTTCTCAAAATGTGAAATCAAAAGGGCCACACAATGCAGCTAAGTGCTTTTTGCACACCAAGTAACCCACACAACCCTCTCCCTGATTCCCTCTGAAAAGGAATTGCATTACATGCCACAATTAGCTGTTGATTCTCTGTTCAAACTAAACAGTTTCTGGTCCCTTTGTCTGAGGGTTGGTAACTTCCTTTCCTAGGCTTTGTCTACACTTACTGTTTTGCAGCGCTGGCAGTTACAGCTGTGGTCGTACAGCTGTGTACGGCCAGCGCTGCAGTGTGTCCACACTGACAGCGACCAGCGCTGCAGTGTGTCCACACTTGCACCAGTTGCAGCGCTGTTGTGAGTGGTGCATTGTGGGCAGCTATCCCACAGAGCACCTCGTCCCAATTTGCTGCTGGGGGTTGTGGGAAGGGGACGGAAGGGTGCGGGTCATTCCGCTTCCT
>NC_133775.1:18782079-18845373 GCF_003597395.2 Chelonoidis abingdonii
GCTGCAAACAGGGAGTTGCAGCGCTGGCTGAGCTTTTAAGTGTAGACACCTGCTAAGTTGCAGTGCTGTAACCCCCTCGCCAGCGCTGCAACTTGCAAGTGTAGCCAAGCCCCTAGTCTTGTTTGAAGAATATTGGCAAATATTTTCACATCTGTATTTATGTATTAAATGCCTAAATACAAAATAATTAATGAAGCAAATGTGTCTGTGGGGCTCCCATTCTAGCTCTTGCCCTGTTTTATGAACAATTTTTTAGCATTTGCTAAATATGGAAGGAGCTCCTCCCCATTTATACCTATTAGCTGTGAGTGCTGAGTGGTCTGTGATGTTTTACACACCCTTCTGTTTCTTTCTCTGTCCAACGTTGCTTTTATTACTGCATTTAGGTTCAAATGATTAAAGCAGAAGATTTGGAAAATGCTCTCCCAACATCACAGTTTCAGTAGTAGAAAGAGCGTCTCTGTTATTTAAAATAAATGTAAATCCGTTTTTTTCAACCAATCCCAGTTTGCTCTTCCGATTGTGACTGAACAGCATTCCAGAATACAGTCTTGCCCTAATGCAGAATTCATACACTTAAGACACCATTAGCCTGGGTTACTGACCGGTAACATTCACAAAGATTGAAGAATAAATGTGTATGTTCCGTGTATTTCATTCTGTGACGCTTTTTCAGGATATTGAAAACCACCAACAGAATCTTTTACCATTATATTCAACCAGGGTATGAAGTCTGTGTAATGCCCTCTGCACCACCTAAACACCATTTAATCCTTTAACACAGTCTTAAGTGGTGTGGCAGGCCATATGCAGGCTCTCTGCCCTGCCAGACAAACATAGCAGAACCCTCAAAAATACCTAGAATAATATAAATGTGAACTCCCTCTAGTGACTTTTTGCTACCGATTCCATTTAAAATATGTTGTGTTTTAGCCTTTTGTGCGTATGATTGTTTTTAGTGACGAGTATGAAGAGGATGGTTTTTGCCAGCCATACAGAGGGATTGCTTGTGCAAGATTTATTGGGAATCGAACAATTTATATGGAGTCTCTACATATGCAGGGTGAAATAGAAAATCAGATTACAGGTAGGTAAAGCATGTTGCCTCTAGCTGTCAGAAATACACACCTTTTTCCAGAGAACTGCTACAGCCTCTTGCCACTAACATTATCTTTTCCTTATATCCTCTTTTGTTACCTTCCCACTTGCTGTGAGTTTTGCCACAGCAAAGCCTAATCCGGACTGGTATATAGCATGTGTTCAGTGGAATGGGTCTTATCAAATGTGCACAGCTGATTGGCTTCCTCACTCTCACTCTCTCTCTCTCACACACACACACACACACACACACACACGCACGCACACAAAAGAACAAGAGGTAGGTATGGGTCACATCTGGTCGATCTTGTGCTATGATCCCAGCATATTTGAAAAGCTCAGCAAGGCCAAGTTGGGTCATTGCTTGGTTGAGAGACTGTTAAGGAAAACCCCAGGTACTGAAGAAGGTTGTATAAGTAATTCAACAGGTGGCATTCTTGCCTCTGACTTAGTAAGGAACCGATGCCCCAGCGATGTGTGAGGGAAGTGCCCTGTGTGCAACGAGACATAAAACAAAGGTCTTGATCTCTTGTAAAGACTTCATGGTACTTTCCCACAATTTTCAGTGTGTTGCCCATGGCCAGATTCCAGCCAAGCTAATGACTTTCCAGTGGTCTAAAACACTCCTATGGTTTTAATTGGATAGTGTACTTGACTTCTTACTATGAAGTGTAATGCAGTGTTGCCATGTGCTGTTAAAACATGGCAACACAGCAGTGATGGAAATGTTCCTTAAATATACAGCAGTTCATACACTCCATCAGTTTGTTTATAAAGTGATTTGGGATCCTTTGGGATGAAGGATGCAATATGTAAATGTATAGTATTTTTGTTGTTATGCATTCTGTAGAACCTGCTGTTCTTACCTAATAGGTAAAAGTAATCCAAGAATTAAAATAAATGAATAATAAATAAATAAAATTTAATTTGTAGTTTTGAGACAGTTTAAAATCAATGCAATGTAGACACCAAATGTAGTTTCTTTTTCACTGAAATGAACATTATACCAACTATTAAAATAATTGTTATCCTGTATTTCTAGAATGTGCATTCGTCCCCGCTGGAATTCAGTGTTCTGAAATAATAGTTATTACTGTAATTCCTGAGAAAATGAGTTTGTTCTTCTTACTTTAGTAATTTGCCATTGTCAAATGTGTATGGATGGATTATGGATTATGCTGTTGAGCCTAAAACTCCTGTCATGTTAAGTAAAAATCTTTTTGTGTATCTTACAGCTGCCTTCACTATGATTGGCACTTCCAGTCACTTATCTGATAAATGCTCCCAGTTTGCCATTCCTTCTTTGTGCCACTACGCTTTCCCATACTGCGATGAGACCTCACCAGCCCCAAAGCCCCGAGATCTGTGCCGTGATGAATGTGAAATTCTGGAAAATGTCCTTTGTCAGACAGAGTATATTTTTGCAAGATCCAATCCTATGATTCTGATGAGATTAAAGCTGCCAAACTGTGAAGATCTTCCTCAGCCAGATAGCCCGGAAGCTGTAAATTGTATCCGGATTGGAATCCCCATGGCAGATCCTATAAATAAAAGTAAGTGAAAGTTGCTGACTTAGTTACCCATGCAAGAATGATCAGGTCAGCATGTAAAGGTTTTAAACCACTCTCTGTCCCAAAATGGGTTAGTCATGAACTCTGAAAACTCACAATGATTATAGTCTTGCATCAAGTTGGTGGAAGACTGAGCTCGTTATTCCAGGACCTACAGAAACTCACAATAACTTTTTCAATATTTTCTTAAATTGCCTCCAGATTTACGCTGCTAGCAGTTTATTGGCTTCAGATTTTTTTTTGTTAATATTAACTAACAAAAAAGATGGTTTCACTTGTAACATTTTAAGATCAATAAACATCTAAGGTCCTGGTCCTGCAACCCTTACACATGCAGGACATCCTTGCCTCAGTAGTTCTATATATTCTAATGGAACTGCTGGTGTGATTAAGGACTAGTCAACATGATTAAGGCTCACAGGATCAGGCCCAGACCGTACTTGCCTAAGATGTTATTCTAAGGCATAACTACAGGCATTGACAGGAGCACACTCTTGGTCACTGAGTTACTGCAACATCAAATGTTTATATGTCCAAAATAAGAAATATTTATTTATTTATTGTGTCCCATGTATTCTCTACCTTTATATTAAAATAATTAATGAGATTCAGGTTCCCACTGTAGTCTTGACTCTTCTTATGTATTTTTTATTAAAAAAAGTCAGAGAAAGCTGTTTTCATTACTAAAGCATAAGTTTTAAATCCTCCCAGGAATGTGAATGCAACACAGGCCCAGTGTTACAGCCACAACAGATTTAGACCCCTTACTCCTTGAATTTGGTTTCCAGGCCCCAGGTCAGCAGAACTGTGCTTAGTCTCCAGGAGGTTAATTATGCACTCCTAGATCAACTAGTGGTCAGTATATACAGTAGCATTCTGACTCGCCACGATCAACTATTGCTTTAATGTTTTTCAGATCATAAATGTTACAACAGTACTGGAGTAGATTACCGTGGGACCGTCAGTGTGACAAAGTCTGGACGTCAGTGCCAGCCATGGAACTCTCAGTATCCGCACACACATACCTTCACCGCCATCAGATACCCAGAGTTAAACGGGGGCCATTCCTATTGTCGAAATCCAGGGAATCAGAAGGAAGCGCCATGGTGCTTTACCTTAGATGAAAATTTTAAGTCTGAGCTTTGTGACATCGCAGCATGTGGTAAATACTCAACCGTCCCATTTTATTTATGATTGTTTTTTAAAGGGAAAACATTGGAATTACTTCTTGAAGGAAAAAGTGTAACATTTGTCTGATCCATACAGTTGTGCTCCATCACATACGTTCTGTGTAGCTGTGCGCAGAACGCCTTTGTTGTGTCTGGAAAGGGAGCTCTGGTAAAGAAGACTACATGCAGTGTTTGTACCTGAAGCCACAGCATCTGAAACAGGAAATTCCCCAACAAGGGAAACCTTACAGTTCTTACCTGTGCATCTGGTAAGCAACTGAAGCAACAGCATGAAAATATTTTATTAGGAAAGGTTGTAAAGATTAAACCTCCTCAATGATATGTTGAAGCACAAGTGTTTCTAGCATGTCATGTGTTCTACATTTTCAAAGTAATCGTTAAAATTAATATCACTTCTTAGTGAACTAGAATTGGCTTTGTGGGCCCTGATCCTAAATGCATTATAAAATTGTTTCCCTTTGATTTATTTTTAATCATTTTAATAAATGCAAACTTCGCTTAATACAGTTCAGCCTTTGTTTAAAAAAAAAAGGGGTGAGTGGGTTGCAAAACACTTGTCCGCTGGGTTTTGGTTTTGATTTTGTAAAACTTCAGCACCTGGATTTAGGTTTTACAAACTCAGGATTAGCTGAAATCCAGGGCCCATTTTATCTGAACTCCTGATATTTGGAGGGAGTGGGAGGAAGATCTGAATAAATAGTTCCCATTTTATTAAGACTTCATTAAAACTAATAATACAGATATTCTGTAAAGAAGAACACACTGCTGCTTGCGGGTACATATTGGAAAATCCACCTAGCAATGAGTCTTATGACAATAGACTCTTGTTCTGGTAATTTGTAGTAAAAGGTTTCATGGAAGTGATTATGCTGCATACAAGCGATGGCAATAATGATAACTTTCCCCTTGGAAGTGAGGTGCTTTTTCATGTTCAGTAGCCAATCTTGAGTTAAAATTAATTTTGATTATGGTTACAAACATGTATTAAATCAGACTATCTTATGGATCGTATGCATTCTGGGTCTGATCCAAAGCACATTTAAGTAAGTGGAAAGGTTTCCAATGACTCCAGTGGGCTTTGGCTCAGGTTTGTGCTGAGATTTTTTGTTAAAAAGGGAACATATACATTACATAGTCAAAACTGTCTCAATAGTTGTAATGCCCTGTGTTGAATTCATATGGTGGCTGGCAGACCATTCTCTGTGAGGACTGCAAGAGTCTGGAACTTGCTCCCTTCTAGTCTGAAATAGCCCAAATTTGGTGACTTCTAGGGTACACTGTAAAAGACATCTGGTTGATAGGGTCTAAGGAGAAGGCTGAAGTTGTGCTTCCTAGATGATGAAGAGGTAGGTGTCTGGCTGGCCTGCCCACAGAATTCCTGTGGAAAGATTTTAATGCTGCTAAGGTTTAATTGTATTTACTGCATGATTAATTATATTAAGGTGTCTAGATCCTGAGACGGGGTCCCTATTTAAAATATAAATAAATAGAATCCTGTCAGGTGGCTGGTTGTTTAGTTAAAGGTCCAATTGTTAGGAGCTGTTCTGCATTTTGAAAATGTAAAGAGCTGTGTAGGTATGAAGTATTACTACTCGCTCTTTTTGTACTTGCTGAAAAAGCCAATGCAGGCACATTTTTAAAAATATCTGACGCTCCACCTAATTAGGACCTTCTTAATTGGGAAACTGACTTAATTGGGATGTCTCCCAGGGAACCAATTTAAGCGTAATGAGGCTTCATGGTAGTGACTGCTACTTAATAGGAATGGTAATTCCACTTGATTGGAACACTGCAGGGGATGAATTGGTGCCTGTGCCTCTGTTTGTTTGTCTCCTGTTGGTTCTAACTGGTGCTTAAAGTGGTCTGAAAAAAGTGTTGGGGGTGGGGGGGAAGAGGTCTATCATCACTGTGACATCTGCCCATCCCCCTGCTCAACAATTAACGTCCTCCCCAACTCCAAAGCAATCCTGCCCCCCATCAGTTCTGCCCTCACATCTGTTCTGTCCCACTGCCACCTCACCTCCACTCCTCCTTCAGCTCCCGGGGCTTTTAATCCCCTTTCCCAGGCTGGGGAGGGGCTACAAGAGTTCCTTCTCCCCCTTCCCAGGCCAGGTGCTGCAAGGGGGGAGGAGGAGAGGCGCTATCCCCTTGTTCACCTCACAGGAGGGATGAGGAGGGAGGAAGGAACAGAGCTACCCAGAGCTGCTGGGCTCTTTCTGCTCCCTCCTCCCCTCCCGTGAGAATGGCTTGGGTTTCTAAGGGGCAGGAGGGGACTCTGCCTGCTTCCTGCAGCAGCTCCAATTGGTTGATCTTCCTCAGAAGAGGTGGGCAAGTGGGGAAAGCAGTGCCCCCCCAGCCATTTTATTTCTCAGGTCTGCGACCCGTTGTGAGCAGCCTGCTTCAGCTGTCACATATGCAGCAGTTGATAAGGCCTGTGGTGTCTTTGGCAGACAAATCTGTAGCATGGGACAATAATCCAAGTGTGAGGCTGTAGAGAGACAAGTGTAGGAAGCCTCGCCAGAGGATTGGGGGGAAGGGCTGGGTGTATTGGCACCGGTGTGCAGTAGCATGAAAGGACACATGAGGCAAAGCGTGGTATAGAGACTTCCTTAATGCAGTTGTGAGAGGAAGCAGGGACCAGAGGTGCCGACTCTCTGATTTCCCCTGAGGTGCTTGACCCTTCCCCCCGCTGCACCTGTTCCCCCAAGGCCCCACCCCACCTCTTGCTGCCCCCCACCCCTCTCCTCTCGCCCCATTCCACACCCCCCCCGAGAGTGCCCCATCATCACTCCACCTCTTCCTGCCCCTCTCCTTTCTCTCTCCCCCCAGCACTTCCTGTTCGCCACTGAGCAACTGATCAGCAGCGTGCGGGAGGTGCTGTGGGGGACGGAGAGGAACTGATCAGCGGGGCCCGCCAATGGGTGCTGAGCACCCACCATTTTTTTCCCAGGGGTGCTCCAGCCCCGGAGCACCCATGGACTCAGCGCCTATGGCAGGGACAGTTACAGTCCTTGTACTTGGTGGGAGCTCCCTTCTAGCAGTCCTGGGGATGGAAGTCACTGGGAAAGGAAGGGATGAGGCTGTGGATCAAGCCACCCCTCACCAGTCCATAGAGCCAGCTAGATGCATGGGGAACCGTTCCTCAGTCCCCTCTCCTCACCCCCTGCTGTGGTGTTGTGGCCCTCAGCCAGTGCCTAGTTGACACAATCTGATCTGAAAGGAGCAAGTAGGAGAGAGGCTGCAATGGCAGCGTAAGGAAGGGGAGAGGGCATAAGATGAGATAAGATGGCAAATATGGGAAGAAGAAAAAGAGCTGTGCAAAGTTAAATCTGAATTCATTTGAACTTTGCCACCCACATGATCTGAACTGGACCCAAATTTCAGCTCAAGTGTGCATTTAATTAGATTTGTAATAGGCATCTGTATGGCCCTCTCAGCACTTGCACAAATCCAGCTTTGAAAACACAGACACACTCAGCTGGCCCAGTGTCCACAGTAAAACGTTCCCTCCCAGCCTTTCCATAAACTACTAAATGCTACCCTGCCTCAGCCCACTGACTCCAGTGAATTGGCCCTCTCAGAAAAATCTGGGGCCTACAGGTCAAGAGACTCACCCGCTATCAAAATGTGTATGATCTGCATTTGTGCCAATAAAATCCACTGCACCTGCCCTAAAAAAACACTGACTTAAAAGACAGTAGGACACACCAGGACTCCCGAAGAGAGATGATGGCCTTCAGTATGGCAGGGCAGGGCCTAAGGACATGTTAGAACACGGAGGCTTCCAAATAAATAGTTTTGTTTTTGTTTTTTTCCTACCAGGCAAAGTGAGGAAGAAGAGAGAACACAGGTGAAAATGATCACAATTCTTGCTGCAAAAAGCAAGGGTGCCATTTAAGGGAGACAGGGGAAGGCTTTAGCCCCCCTGAGTTTCGTAGGGGAGGTTGCTCACCCTATCCCCAGACAGAGCTCTTAACTGCAAGAGCTTGAGTGTGATGTGATGAGTTCGGAAGCTGGGAGCAGCACAGCCTTTGGGGCAGGGAGTTTGTTTATAAACCGAGGCAGGGTGATTAAGATAACAAAAGGCTTATCATTAAAGTAAATTAAGGACCCTGAAAGCACTGCAGAGCACTTCAGTTAAAAGACAGGAAACGAAGGGTAGGAATAGAAGATGAGAATGGAAAGAGGTAAATAGTGGTGTCTCTCAGGAGTCTGTACTGGGGCCAGTCTAAGGACATGTCTTCACTAGCAGCGCTGTGTAATCGTGGCACTACACAGAGAGCTGTCCCAGTGCTATAAAAAAAATCACCTCCACAAGGGGTATAGCTACCGGCGCTGGTGCACTGTCTACACCAGGGGTGGGCAAACTACGACCCGTGGGCTGGATCCAGCCCCGTCAGGGCTTTGGATCCAGCCTGTGGGATTGCCGCCCGTGGTGCCGGGGGCCCCATGCCACTCTTAGAAGCGACCGGCACCATGTCCCTGCAGTCCCCGAGCAGAGGGGCAGAGGGCTCCGTGCGTTGCCCTTGCCTCCAGGCTCCGCCTCCCCAGCTCACATGGGCCAGGAATAGGGAACCGCAGCCAATGGGCACTTCGGGAGAGGTACCTGGAGGCGCAGCAAGGGCAGCGCATGTGGAGCCCTCCGCTTCCCCTCTTCCTCCCTCAGGGGCCACAGTGCTTCCTGGAGTGGGACAGGGACAGGGCAGGCAGGCAGGGAGCCTGCCCTGACCCCGGTGTACGCTGCTGCCACCCCGGAGCCACTTTAGGTAAGCAGTGCCAGGCAGGAGCCTGAACCCCTCCTATACTCTGCCCCCCAATTCCCTGCCCTAAGCCCCCTGCCTGCAGCTTGCACCCTTCCTGCACCCAACTCCCTGCCCTGAGCCCCCTTGTACACCCACACCCTTCCTGTACCCCACCCCTCTGCCTTGAACTCCCTGCTGCACCCTGTACCCCTGTGCACCCCAACCCCCTGCCCTGAGCTCCCTGCCACACCCTGCACCCCTCCTGTACTCCAACTCCCTCCCACAGTCCACACTCCTCCTCCACCCTTGCCCTGAGCCCCCTCCTGTACCCCGCACCCTTCCTGCACCCCAACCCCTTTCCTGAGCCCCCTCATACACTCCGCACCCTTTCTCTGCCCCAATCCCTTGCCTTGAACCCTTTCCTGCACACTGCACCCCCTCCCACACCCCACACTCCCTCCTGTACCCCAACCCCCTGCCCCAGCCCTGCATACAATTTCCCCACCCAGATGTGGCCCTCGGCCCAAAAAGTTTGCCCACCCTTGGTCTACACTGCTACTTTACAGCACTGAAACTTACAGCGCTCAGGGGGTGTTTTTTCACACTCCTGAGTGAGAAAGTTTCAGCGCTGTAAAGTGGCAGTGTAGACAAGGCTCTATTCAACATGCTCATAAATGATCTGGAAAAAGGGGTATGCAGTGAGGTGGTAAAATTTGCAGAGGATACAAAATTACTCAATATAGTTAAGTCCAAAGCAGACTGTGAAGAGTTACAAAGGGATCTTACAAAACTGGGTGACTGGGCAACAAAATGGCAGAAGAAATTCAGTGTTGATAAATGCAAAGTAATGCACTTGGCAAAATATAATCCCAACTATACATACAAAATGATGATGTCTAAATTAGCTGAACCCATCAATAAAGAGATCTTGGCGTCATTGTGGATAGTTCTCTGAAAACAGCTGCTCAATGTGCAGTGGCAATTAAAAAAGCTAACCGAATATTGGAAATCATTAGGAAAGGGATAGATAATATGAGAAAAATATCATATTGCCTCCATATAAAACCACAGTACGCCAACATATTGAACAGTGCATTCAGATGTGGTCACCCCATCTCAAAACAGATATATTGGATTTGGAAAAGGTACAGAGAAGGGCAATAGAAATGATTAAGGGCGTGGAACATCTTCCGTATGAGGAGAGATTAAAAGGACTGGGACTTTTCAGCTTGGAAAAAAGATGACTAAGGGGATATATGATAGAGATCTACAAAATCATGAATGGTGTGGAAAAGTTGAATAAGGAAATGTTATTTGCTCCTTCACATAACACAAGAACCCGGGTCACCCAATGAAATTAATAGGCAGCAGATTTAAAACAAACAAAAAAATGTGTTTCTTCACAGTCAACCTGTGGAACTCTTTGCCATGGGATGTTGTGAAGGCCAAAACTATAACAGGGTTCCAATAAGAACTAGATAAGTTCATGTAGGATAGCTGTGGCTATTAGCCAACACCATGTTCTGCATGTCCCTCGCCTCTGTTTGCCAGAAGCTGGTAGTGGGCAACAGGACAACTTGATGATTACCTGTTCTGTTCATTCCCCCTGGGGCACCTGGGATTGGCCACTGTTGGAAGACAGGATACTGGGCTATTGAGCTTGCCCAGTTTGGCCATTCTGATGTTCTTATACAGAACCCAAATGTATCTGCTCCCTACTGCTTCCCCCTAGACCTCACTCTTCTCCCAGAGCTGGGATAGAACCCAGGAGTCCTGACAGGATCGCTCTCTCCACAGAGTTAGTAAAAAAGTAAGAGTATACATTAACATTTTAAACCTAACCAGTGTCCCTTAAATGATTTGCCACAAGATGTCAGAACATGTTCTTATTAGAGCTGAGTGGGTCTAATATTTATTTAAATTTCTTTCCTTCATAAAGGAATTAGATACAGGGCTCCTGTCTGCTAATTGCTAAGTTATCTGTCAAAAAAAATAGAGTTTAAGTGCTTAAGTAGCCCCAGGAATCACTGTTAAAGTTGCCCCGACCTACCAAAATCTGAAAGTGTGCTCCTGGCAAAAAGCTGTTTGACCATTTCAAAGGTCTCACGTCTTTTCTTATCCTTGGTGATTTATCAGCTGCTTCTGGTGCTGGTGATCTGTCCCTTCCCCTTTGTTGCCACAGCACCTGTGGTTTCTTTGACTCAGTACTTTGGACATTCTCATCCTACTGATCTGGCTGATGTTTCAAGGTTTCTTGTCATAATGGCCCTGCTCTCGCTCAGCCTCCTTTGGTAGAGCTTGAATTGGACTGGGCTCCAGCAGCCTTTTGGCAGCAGGCCCTTACAGGCACTTGCATTCTATCCTGCTCTTGCTGAGGCAGCTCTTCCAGATGGCAAACTCCTCCACTATCCCCAAATGGACTGGGGGTTTGCACCTGCCCAGAGTGTTTTTTTTTAATGGGAGGGTCACTCATGCACACGTGTGCACACAAAAACATTATCTATAGAAAGCTCCTCCTTCCCATCCATTCTGCAAAAAGCCAGATCAGAGGGACTAGTAATGACTCTTCAACCAACCCCTGCTGCAAGGGAATAGGTAGCAGCTAGCAAGGGGGCAGAACAGCTAGCAATCCACAAGTGAAGTGTGGGCAGCAGAAGCACAATTTTCTGTGAGCAGGGGAACCAAATAAGGGGAGTCAAATGAGTGGAGGTGTAAGTTCTGTGAGGGAGGGAAACAGTGACTTGCATGAAGGAAAGAAAAGACTGATTGCAGAAGTGAGTCGGATAGAATGATTTTAGAGAAAGCAGAGCAGTGCAGAGCCAGCAACTTGGAAAGCAATGCAGAGCCAGCACTCTCAAAGGCATAGCTAGGCTAATATCCAGAAACATTTGGAGTGGGGAGAGCAGGTCCGTAGCTAAAAGACATGTATGGAGAGTCTGGGGCATGCTGGTGAGGAGGTAATGTAAATTTAAAGTCAGGATCCTCCAGAGGGAACTAGAAAGAGAAATGAAAGATGTCTAATGAATAGCTGTCTGCAAATTATTTGTCCACCTCAGTATGTGAGCCAGCCAATGTCCATTATAACTATTCACTGCAGGTTTTCTTAAAAAACTGTGGGGATTTTTCCCATTAACTTGGTTTGGCTTAAACATTAACAGACTGTTTGGCTTGTCTGAATTTATTTACATATCCCCAGTGGAATCAAAATGTCTCAGTCAAATTTGACTTGTGTGTAAGGATATGGATTCCTAGGCACTTGGCCATCCTGTGTGATGCATACAGGGTTTATACGTGTAGCTTATGCTAGCATTGAAGAGGAGTTGCTTGCATAAGTCCCTTGTGCACCAAGAGGAGAAGAGACTCCTTTGTTAGTAAGTCAGTTATAAGCTGCAACTTTCTTTGCCAAAACATGCATTAGAAAAATAATTAGCTTTGCATTTAGCACTAAATGAGCCTTGTTAATAACTACTGTCACAGGGCAACCACATCCTGTTTGGAAAGCAGAAGGGCTTTCTTGGCCTACCTCGTCTCATTTTAACTCAACAACTGTCAAGTCTTCACTAGAGAAACACACTTCATGGCCCCCAGCAAGTGTCATGCCCTATTGGAGATACATGAAATCTGACACTAATAATGTGAATAATTATTTGCTGGGGATTTAAAAGGTATTTTCCAAAGTTCACTTTGTAGCCTGTAGCTACAGTATTAATTTATTATACGTGCCGTATATACTTGATCATAAGCCGACCTCCCCAAGATGGATAAGTAAAAAATGGCAAATTTTTATGACCCATTCATAAGCCAACCTTATAATTCAGGGGTCAGCAAACTTTGGCTCCCGGACCATCAGGCTAAGCTGCTGACGGCCCAAGACAGTTTGTTTACCTCGAGCGTCCGCAGGCACGGAGGTAAACCTAAGTAAACAAAATGTCCCGGCCCACCAGCAACTTACCCTCATGGGCCAGGACAGCAACGGGTGGGCAAATTTTTTTGTGGGGGGATGCTGGGGGTCAGAGGAGTAACCCCCGTGACCACCCTCCACATGACCCCACCCCTAACCCGGAACCTCCCCACACTCTTCCCATCCCATCCCTTCCCACCTTACCTGGGGTGGGCCCAGGGAGGATATCTCTGGCCCAGCCGGAGCTGCTCCAGCAGGCCGGGTGGCGTGGCTGCAGCCTGCCACCCCCGGAGCTGCAGCTGCTTCGGAGGCTGAGGGGAGAGCAGCATGGCCAGAAGAGGAGAGATTCTGGCCCTGCCTCTTCCCTTCTGGCTCTGCTGCCTCTTTCCCTCTCGGTTTGGGGAGGTGGGGGGAGCTGTGTCTTACCTTTCCCCCCCTCTCTATACCCATTCATAAGCTGACCCCCTTCTCTGACGCTCCCCCTTCTTACCAAAAAAGTTTGGCTTATGAACAAATATATACAGTAATCCCACTCTGAGCTCTTTTCGGCATGCTCTTGCATAGTGTCAGATTGACTGACTACTTTGGAGACCACTGCGTGCCTCCATGGTAGTTGTCTCTGTGCTGGGACCATGACAAGCAGCATAGTCCACTGAAAAGGGCACTTCACTGGGACTCAGGAGATGTGGGGGTCTGTTCCCAGCCCTCCGCTGACTTGGATCTGTTCCCAGCCCTACACTGACTCATCAGAGGTGATGTGTGGGAGAGGTATGGTCACGTACCCCCCTACCCCTGATTTGCTGCTTGGCTCTTACTGAGCATGCTCACATGGCCTAAGCATGCTCAGTAATACTACTGAAGCCGGCTGCTCTCACTCTTCCTCTCTGCCCTTGCCCCCCGCCCCCGGGTATTGGCAGGCATGGGTCATTATGATCTTGGGCAAGTGAACTGCTCTCACTATGCTTCTATTTACTACCAACTTCCTACCCCTTCTGAAAATAGCCAGATAAGAGGGCCTAGAGACCCTGACAACAAAACTCTGCTGGGAGAGTGGCAATCCAGCTGTCAGTCTAGAAGTGTTTGCCTTGTCGGTTTAGGTTATAAGCTTTTCAGGGCAGGGACTGTCTCTTACATGTTGGTGCAGTGCCTAGCACAACGGGGCCTATAGGCTCTACTGTGATACACATAATAAATAAAATCTGGACCTGATACTCTGTTCGCTACTGAGGCTGCCAATTAATGTGTTAATTCTGAAGTTACTTTTGCCATATCCTTCCTCCACTAGGAAATAAAGCCGTACTATCAACACATTTCACACCAAGTGGTTACGATGATAATGACTTGCAGCCATTTTATGACCAGGACCAGATTTGAAGTGATACCCAGAGAAGAATGTCTCCTCGGCCTTAGAACTAAGTCATCCACTCCCCTGCTGATATATAATTGTTGAGTAACAAATAAAATAGTTATGTTAATATTATAGTAATACAACACCAGCAGTAAGTATTCCTCCCATTAAAATGTTTTTGGTGTAGAAGTCACTATATATTGTAATAATACTATCCACCATTTGTTTTATCGTTCTCAAGCATTTCCAGCACATACAGGAGTTTACTGTTTTGCATGAGATATTTTATGCCTCATGTGTTTTCATTATTTTCACCTTCTTTTTCTTTTCTGATCCAGATTCCAAAGATTCCAAGGAGAAGAATAAAATGGAAATCCTATATATATTGGTGCCAAGTGTTACTATTCCCCTGGCCATAGCCTTGTTGTTCTTCTTCATCTGCGTCTGCCGCAACAACCAGAAGTCTTCCTCCCCTCCAGTACAAAGACAGCCCAAACACGTCAGAGGGCAAAATGTCGAGATGTCAATGCTAAATGCATACAAACCAAAGGTAATCGTGCACCTGATTTCTGCCTTGTAAATTGCTGTTTTGAAGAGCATGGAATTAGCATGGTTCGCTCAATCCAGAATTGAAATATTACCCAATTGATTTCCATCACACAGTCTCTGTCAGTGTCGTTGGCTGCACTTTTTGAACACCTTCTGTTGTCATCATTATACTATACGTTATACGGTGCAGCATAAAGCGAATGGTCTATATATATTTGGATGAAAAGAAACTCAAGCTTGCTTTAACGAAGTAAGCAACTGCTTGTGAAGTGACGTGGAGGCCTTGTTCTAGTTAGTAAGTAAGGGGGGAGGAAGATGAATTCTTTCATTTTATTGGCTGTTTCAGAAGACACTTTTTAATGGATCATTTGTATCCTTGCCTCACCTGTTATTCAGCTGAAATCACTGTAAAATGCTCTCCTCCTTGTATGTTCAAGTTTACACATTCTTTAGAGATATTTGCAAAATGAAGCACCAAAACCTATCCATATTTATAGCCTGCCTTATTGAAACATAGGGCCCCTCTTCCCTGACTCCTAATCTTGTTCCTCTTTACTGAAACTCCAATTTCATGAAGCACTTTTTTCCAATTAAAAAAAAAAAAAGCCTCACCGAGCAGTTAAGACACTGCAAAAATGATTAGCAATGAGCTCATTGTTTATTAGCAGGGCAGGTGCTGGAAATGTCCAGAGCAGCCACTTGCATGACTGGACATGGGGCTCTGCCACTTCCAAGCAGGAGAATATCCTCAGTATCTAAAACATAATACATTAGAAAACTGTGCAGAATAATTTACATCAAATTGTCTAGACATACCTGTTATTTTAAGCTGTTATTTTAGTTAGCAAAATGAATCCAGATTCAGGCATTAGGAGCAATGCAAACTGTGCATAACCTTCCTTCTATAAATATTGCTGTACACGCCAAAGATATTCTTTCGGAATCATGGCAGTTTTAGTCGCTCAGCCTAAGAAAAGGAGGTTACACTTACATTTCAGGATCTGTGCTCTCCATATGTGAATATGCTTGTAAGTAGAGATCTGTTTTAGGTTTGATATAGCAATCATGACATGTGCAGCTTGCCTACTGCTTGCTCTTCAGTGTCAGGTTCATAGTCTTAGGTTATGAAGAATTAGTCAGCAGAGGGTCCAGGCAAAATTATTTAAATAATCCATTGTGCTTTGAATTTGCAGTATGCCCATGTGACAGGGAGTCAGGCTTTAGGACCTCTCAGGGGGAGAGACGCAGAGCTATTCTGCTGACTCATGCTGGAAGACTGACCAGGGGTAGTTTTTCTCTCTCTCATGGGCAGAAGCAACTGGGGAAAGAGATGAATATAAAAGGACCTTGCAGGGACAAATCCCAGGAGTAAGCCGACTCTGCAGAAAGTTTAGATTGAAGTTTATATTTCATCATTAAATTAACAATAAAGGTAACAATAAAGGTAATCCCACAGCATCTACTGTGTGGAGAGAACAGAGTGCTGACTTTGCCAGTTCAAGTCATTCATTTTGTATTGTGAAGTCTTGTTATAATTTCATTACGTGAACCTTACTTAGAAAAATTTAACTGTAGTACCTTATTTAGAAAAATAAGTTTGTGGATTCAAGAAGGAAGATGGGTTATAAGGCAACAAAAGGATAGTGAAAAAACAGAGCTGGGGCCCAAACCAGTAAGCATCAAGTTTCAGAAGTGTTTGAATCCAGGATTTTCATTTGGGCCACTCGTTAGTGAAAATACATAACTGAAGAAGGCTGAGAAGACGGCATGCCATGGCTTCCCTGCATCGTTACACATGTAATGCAAACAACTGTTTTTAGTTCATATTTTATTTAATCTTCCTTACCTGAGACCATGCCTTTGACTCCATATGAATCTTTATACCGTCATTTTATCATTCATGGGTCAAAAAACTACGCCAGCTCCTCTTCTTCAAGATTTGTACTAGGGACAGGGAACAGTAAACGGTTCAGAGGTTTTATACAGCAAAGCGCTCAAACATTCTAATATTAACCAAGCCTTAGTCTTTAATCGCTAGAGTCTGCAAACATTAGCTGGAAATTCTAGAGGAAACCTTCTTTATGAGATTTCTGTTTGTTTTTAACTGGTTATTATAGCTGCTGGAAAGCAGTCAGCTCTAACCAGGGTATTAGACCCTTTGGGAAATGTTTGTGTCGGGATGCACTGTTCTACACAATTTATAAACCATACATGCAGTCTCTTGCTGATGTGTTACATAGGTGCTAAATCAGCCAAAATTTGATCTATGGTACTTTACATTACAAATTAACTGAGTCCAATAAACACACAGAACATAGTCCCTCATTTTTATCATTCTGCCCCTTAAAGTAGAAGTCAGTACTTTGAAAAACAAAAACTAACCTAACCCTAACTTCTACTTTTAGGGGCAGAATGAGGGACTATCTGTTAATTCCTATAGAAAATCACGATATAAATCTAGTGTTCAGTACAGTACACATTAGATTAAAGATGTGCCTAAACCAAACCCCATGTCCAAACCTCCCCTTCACTGGATCCAAATTTTGAATCTTAGTCCTTTCTTTGTATTAGATACTTGGGAGGAAATTCTGGCCCCACTGAAGTCAATGGGAGTTTTGCCATTGACTTAGCGGGGTTCAGGTTTTACTCCTGACCACCAACATATTAATGCTTTACGCATACAGCGTGGGCAAAGTGTTTTGCCCATAAATGTCTGGAAATATAGACCACAGCGTTTTCTTTTCATGTTTAAAACGATATGCTGCAAAAACCACCTGATTTCATTTATGACGATTGTATATTTTCCTGTTGGGAGAGTGACTGGCTGTCCCACTGACACAACTGTTTTGGCTGCCTTTCAAACAAAATTTTAAAAAAGAAAGGAAGTAGAATTCTATTTTAAAATATTGTATCCAGTACCAATGTCAACATTGGTTAAAAACATTCTAGCTCATACTGAGGTGGATGTATGTTTACTCTTCCAAATGAAAATGTTAACGTTTAAACCAAAAGCCTGTTTCAGTTTTAAGGTACTTAATTTCCTTAGAGAATATAATAAACTGAGTCCATCTTGTCATTCAACTAGTGGAAGCAACTGATAAAGAGATAGAAGCAGTGGGCTTCATTCTTTGTATTTTCCCTTTGTAGTTGGTTTACTTTGGCGTGATGCCTCGTATGTATTTTACACTTCTTTACATTTTGTACACCACTGTATGACAAATACTTGTCAAACAAAAACTAAGCAGATTTATAACTGCTTAACGTGAAATGAGCCCCTCCTGCCAAAACTTTATGACTTCATTTTCTTTCATAGTTTTCCACTATGTTGGTTCAAACAGACAAACCCTGCCTGAGGTCAGACAGAGGTCATTTCACTTTCATTACTAAAATATAATTTACAATATGCCAGACCTAAACAAGTTTTAGCCTAAAGGATTTATATAATATAAACCATCTGTTCTTCAACAATACAGCTAATTTCCTGCCATCACCATACAGTCTACTGGATGCTTGTTTAAATGTCTTTATGATTTTATTTTTTTCCTTATGAAATATTTATCTAAAATTTGTAAGTGGTCAGTATAACTAGAATTCATTTACTGTGAGTGCGCAACTTTAAAATTGTTTTTAATGTCAATTTTTGCATATTACTCATGCAAAAAACTGCATTGACAATATTCCAGGAAAGCAAATGCTAATGTTTCTGACTACACAGTTTTACTGAATGTGGATTCCAAACTCAGGTGCCTACCTTTAGGCTACCAAGTCCATAATTTAGGCATCTCAGTAAGTGACCTGATTTTCAGAGGTGCTGAGCACCCACTGACGTTAACTTCTAAAAATAAGTTCGCTTATTTAAGTGTCTGAATATGGATGTACCTGCCTAAGTTAGGCAACCAAGTTTGAAAAAGATTTGGCCCTCGTTTCTATTCTCCTTTGACCAAAGTCTGATGTTTTTCCAGCTGATTCTACTTTCTTGATTTTTAGAGGGGGTGGGGGAGAGCTTGTACACTCCCTCAAGTATACAGAGAACTAATCTCTTTTGTACGCCAAAGGGTTAACTAACTAACTCTAGGATGAAACTTAACTGAGTCCTAAGTCAGAGTTAAAACATAAATTTGCACATAACATTATATGCCCTGGTCTCTTAAAGCTGGACTTAAGCATGTGTGTAGTTCAGCTGCAATCAATGGGACTAGTCATGTGATTAAAATTAAGTCCATGTTGAAGTTCTTTGCCGCACTGTGACCATAAGCGATCCTATATTCAGTCTTTGTTCACCTGCAGTCTTGTGTAAAGGATGGAAAGTTATTTTTCATTTTGGTACAGGGAAATCCTCCTCCCTCATACACAGCAGGAGTAAAGATGCATTCCGTGAGGAACTGCATGGGTCCTATAGTATTGGAATCCCCAGCCTCAACCAGGCTTCCAATATTTCTGCAATGTGGTCACAGCAGTATCTCTGCTAGTGGTGGCAACCCACACTCCTGTGGACGGAGCCACTACAGAGCTTGGATCAACAATACAGAGTGTCCCTAAATGGCTTCTTCCCTGTCTGGTCTACCTACACTGCAAAAGCACAGTATTTCTACTGCCATTTGAGTTATAGATACTATTGCAGGGAGCTGCAGGTCTGTGGCCTTGCTCAGAGAATAGGTCTCTAATTTAGGTACCTTTTTGACCCCATTATTATAACCTAGTCTTTGATTTGCTGTTTCAACAGAGCAAAGCTAAGGAGTTACCTCTTTCTGCTGTTCGTTTCATGGAAGAACTGGGTGAATGTGCTCTTGGAAAAATCTACAAGGGCCATCTCTATCTTCCAGGCATGGATCATGCTCAGCTTGTTGCTATCAAGACATTAAAAGACTTTAACAATCCTCAGCAGTGGACAGAATTCCAGCAAGAAGCATCTCTTATGGCAGAACTTCATCACCCTAACATTGTCTGTCTCCTAGGTGTAGTGACTCAGGAACAACCCGTCTGCATGCTTTTTGAGTATATGAATCAGGGAGACCTCCATGAATTCCTTATCATGCGATCTCCACATTCAGATGTTGGGTGTAGCAGTGATGAGGACGGTACTGTCAAATCCAGTCTGGACCATGGGGATTTCCTTCATATTGCAGTTCAAATTGCGGCAGGAATGGAATACTTATCCAGTCATTTTTTTGTCCATAAAGACCTTGCTGCTCGCAACATTTTAATTGGAGAACAACTTCATGTGAAAATTTCAGACCTTGGACTATCAAGAGAAATATACTCAGCAGATTATTACAGAGTTCAAAGTAAGTCCCTATTGCCGATTCGCTGGATGCCACCAGAAGCAATTATGTATGGCAAGTTCTCTTCTGATTCAGATATTTGGTCCTTTGGTGTGGTCTTATGGGAGATTTTCAGCTTTGGACTCCAACCATATTATGGATTTAGTAATCAAGAAGTCATAGAGATGGTCAGGAAACGACAATTATTACCATGCTCTGAAGACTGTCCTCCCAGAATGTATAGCTTGATGACAGAGTGCTGGCATGATCTTCCATCTCGGAGGCCAAGATTTAAAGATATCCATGCCAGGCTGCGTTCCTGGGAGGGACTTTCAAGTCACACTAGCTCTACTACTCCCTCTGGTGGAAATGCCACCACTCAAACAACTTCACTCAGTGCAAGCCCAGTTAGTAACCTAAGTAATCCTAGATACCCTAATTACATGTTTCCAGCACAGGGTATACCACAAGGCCAAATAGCTGGGTTCATTGGACCACCAATACCTCAAAACCAGCGATTTATTCCAATCAATGGATACCCGATTCCTCCAGGATATGCTGCTTTCCCAGCTGCCCACTACCAACCACCAGGCCCACCCAGGGTAATTCAGCACTGTCCACCTCCAAAGAGCCGTTCACCAAGCAGTGCAAGTGGATCAACTAGCACAGGTCATGTGACTAGCTTGCCTTCTTCAGGATCCAATCAGGATGCAAATATACCTTTGCTATCTCATATGTCAATTCCAAGTCATCCAAGTGGAATTGGTGTAACAGTTTTTGGAAATAAAACTCAGAAACCATACAAAATTGACTCTAAACAGTCATCCTTGTTAGGAGACCCCAATATTCATGGACCTAATGAATCTATGATTTCTGCAGAGTTGTAAATAAGTCAGGCCTTTGTACATATAACTATTTACAGTACAAATTAGAAAGAAGTAGAAAAGATTTATATTCAAATATTTTATTAAAGATTTTTCTGGTTGTTTAACAGACTTTTGCAACAAGTATCTTCTGTGAAGTTTAACTGTGTTTAACAGGATAGGCAGACACCAACCAGATAAAAATCGTTGTGGTATTAACACACAACAATGTGAACAGACATTTTTTTAAGTACCAAACTAATGTTTATTTCAATAAGGGACAAAAACAAAAAAAAAATCTTTGTGATGACCATGATACACTTTGTCACAGCTGTTTAAAGCTCTGATATGGTTTATTTCATGGAAACTTTATTATTCTGAAAACATTTTAATATTTGTCAATCACTTTTTTAAGAGATGCAAATGTTCAGAGATTTATTGGATATGCAATTCACTTCCAATAGCTAGTTTAAACATTTGTAAGGTTTTTTTCAGTCAAGAGTGGTATTTCAAATATGTGACTCAATGTTGACATCTGATGGCTGGATTAATTATTTCAGGTAGGTTTTTGTTTTTCACCCGAGGTGAGAGTCTGAGTTTTAATATTTAAACCAAAAAACTGCATAAAATGTCCTAACATTCAGTAGAATGACTTATCAACTCACAGTCTACTAAAATAATCTGGTAATGTCTGCTAAAAATAGATGGAGTTATAAGAAATTGCCTTTAAAGGCGATTAAATTAAGAATTTTAATTTCAGAGCATGAATCAACTGGTTAAAGTTAACATTTCATAATTTTATATGTGTAGTTATAACAGAAATTTTGTATCCTTTTGTTGCTATGCAACTGTTTAATGAAAAAGCTTCAAACCACAATTCTATATGAGACAATCAGTTTTCCCAAGAAGTATTTATTGTTTCAGAGCAGTACATAATTTCAGTGACTATGACTCCAGAAACCCCTAAAAATGGGAAATCCACATTCCATCAAGTATTGAAAACATTTATGGCAACTTTGTCTATCAGTTAAAATAATGTGAATTAAAGTTAACTTTTTACTTAGAAAAATGACATTTGTATTATTACTGAAATTAATTCAGGTATAATCAATCTAGATTATTCATTTTGAAACCACTTTAATGATTTACAGAAGTACTATGTACATTACATCTTTTCACAATGTTGTTTGTATTAAAATAATATCTTTTGTGTCCACACAATTAAAACAATCCTTTGCTCAGTTGACAAGGTTGTATAATATGACTTTATTTTTCACATCTTTTTGCACAAAAGTGTTTTGTATAGCAGAAGTGAAATACATCGCTGCATTTTATACATTGGTCTGTTTCTTTTTTGTTTTTAACCTGCTGTAGATGTTCTTGAAATATATTATGGTGATATTCAGCCACTACCTTATACATATATTTTGTTTTTGTTTGTTTTCACTGCATGCATTTAATCACTGTATTACTTGATGATTGATTTATTAATTATGGGCATTTCAATTAGGCAAGCATGAAACTGTAATGCCAAAGACTATTTTATACTGAAGATATGTGCATTTTTGTATTTCACACACCAGAGATGATATTAAACACTGATTATTTTATGCTGCTGTTTATTAAAACATTGTTTTAATATTAAAATCAGTATTTCCTGAATCTTGGTATGATAGGTATTTGGAAAACCTAATCTGATGGAAGGCCAAATCTGCTCACCTTACTCAAGCAAGGAGTCTATTAAAAGCCAGAACACCTCATCACCTGAGTAAAACAAGCAGGGTTTTGCACATCGTATTTTATGACAATTGATGTGGAAATATACGAATCTTTAAACTTTATTTAAAACCTGACCATGCAGATATTTTGGGGAGATACTAAAAAGACAGCAATAATACAATTACACTGAGAAAATAATGCATTCTGTGCTATTATCTGTCGGTGAAGTTCAACCCTGGAATAGAACTCCAGCATACCATTTAATAAGTTCCTTGTTAAGGTCTTAAGTGAGACTTCAGTGCTGCATACATGCAAAAGCTCTGCACAGTGTGTACGTGTGGGGATGTATGGCCCAGATCTTCAAATGTATGTTGACTCCTAACCCCCATTGATTTCAGTGGGAGTTAGGCACCTAAATACCTTTGAGGATCTGGGCGTATATGTGCAACAAGAACCCCATTAATAATTATGCAATAAATACTTTTATGACCAGGTCTTCAATATTTCATGTATACGGAGCCCATGGAGCTGACATGTCATTTCCAGGTTAATTGTATTCAGATCCTGAATTGCAATTAAGACGTTTGCTGTATTTAAGGTTAAGTTTTGTATTTGAGGCAAAAATCAATCACTAATTCCATCTATACTAAACTTCCACCTGGCTGCAGGCTACTATCGCTCCAAACTCAAAGTGTTAGAAAAGGAATATTTTGAACACTGGAGTTTTGTGTCCCTTGATCAAACTTTTATCTTTGTGCCCATACATAAAAAACTATCATCTCATTAGTAAAATCAAAATGTTTGGGAAGATCACGTTTTCATGCAC
The DNA here is from genome assembly GCF_003597395.2 of Chelonoidis abingdonii. Classification (NCBI taxonomy): domain Eukaryota; kingdom Metazoa; phylum Chordata; order Testudines; family Testudinidae; genus Chelonoidis; species Chelonoidis abingdonii. The sequence continues at coordinate 18,805,148 of NC_133775.1, forward strand.
ATGTGACTCACACACCTGGTTTTTTTTACTATCTTGTTGATATCCTGCTCAATGCAAGATGAATGCATTCTCCTTCCTGGTTTCCACTTTTCTCCCCACTCTTCTCCCACGCTTTTATTAAGTAGTTGCATCACTGGAAACATCTTATGCATCCTAAGCCTCAAACATGCTGAGAAAGTGGAAACTAAAATTTTCACCAGGGTTTCAGCTGGAGGTTTCTTGGCCTATGCAGTAAGAGTTTGAAAAAACACCAGTGCCATCTTGAAGTCAATCTACACTTTACTGGCATCTGTTTCAAGTACAAAGGAAAATGCATGCAGACGATTAAGCATTGTGGTACTGGAGTTATGTTGCTGTTATAAAATCTTCAATAAATAACACAAAACTGTAACTTTAAAAAAAAACACCTTTTACTGTGGCTGGCACGTGGCTCTCCGTGTAAAAAGCATGTTTGAAAGTGATACCAAGATTCTTAATTTGGCTTATTATCAAATGGATGCCCACAGTGAATGGGGGTATGAAGAAACCAAGACCATCCTCATAACAACTCCTACCACCTACTATAGTACTGCTGCTGCTACTGCTACTACTAGATTCATTGGTTTGAGAAGAATGTAATGTCCACGTGACAAGAGAAAGTCCCTAGTTAGCTAGTCCATCACAACTGGTGTACTCCTATCATGCATCTGACATACACCACAGCAGGCTGCCTATGTCCCGTAGTTGCTAAAACAACTACCAATAGTCATATCAAAAACTGCTGTGAAATCAAGTATAAATCACACATAAGCACAAATGTACAAATAATAATGCTGCAGATGCTTAATTACCCCAATTAACATATCGCTTGTTTAGGTGCCTATGGATAGGTTTACACATACCAGTTTGAAAATGTGCCTACTGGAGCAGCAAGGACAGGTTTGAAAAAAATCTTTCACATACTTTTTGGTTTTGCATAGAAATACATTAACTCCAACTCCCACCCACTCACAGTTATATGTAGTTTTTTTACTAGAAGGTTATCCGCAGCAGAGATCTGTCAAAGAATCATATACACTTACAGCTGTTACAAAATGTAAGATCTGCTTTGAGCAGAAAGCCTGTAAACCCTCAAGCAGAGCTTTTTTCCCCTCGGTGAATGAAGTTTGTGAATTCTGGGACTCAAAGCCTAGACTTGACTCATAGCTTGCCGTGAGTTAATGAACGCTAAAACAGAGAGACAAGAATTCATTTGGGAGCTAAAAAGAAAAACTACTCAAATAAATTGGATAATGTGGAAATTAAACTGCCAAAAAGTATCAGAATGTTGGGAATTCCTGTTTGGGTGGAAATTCAAAGAACCAAATATGGTTTTTGCATCACAGAAAAAGGAAGAGAGAATTTTAGAGACTTTCTAACGGTAGAATCAGCATGGCAACTTCCTTCAAAGAGCTATTATAGTTGTTTGTGAATCTTTGGAGGTTTGGAAATAAAACTTAAGAATTGTGACATGAGAGGGCAATATACTGTCTGTTCAGTCTGGCGTCTCATCCTTCCCAAATTAGTCTATCTTTACATAAATAGAAAACTTTTTATGTTTAAAGGCCAAAATGCATGTCAAAATGGGGGTTCACATTACTATATCCTCCACAGATAAGGATTAATTATGGCGAGTTTGTACAGAATGAAAATTGCTGAGGTAGCAGAGAACTATTCCACAGAAAACTGGGTTGGAAGACTTGGACGTACAAGAACTGCTAAATGTGTATTCCAGGGCCTGAGATATTTAACAGTAAACCAAAGAAGAGTCCATTAGTGCCTTGCATGAATGAAATTGTACAAGCATTTACAGGTTTAGAATATCCCTACTACAGTTGCTAGTTGTTTCAGTATTCTTCTGTTACCTTTGGTCATCAAGAGAATTTTAAAAAGCTCACCTAACTCAAAGTACTGCAGATGGTATTCGTATAGTCATACGTCAGTGCTGTTATAAGTACTGTTATAGTGGTCAATTTGGATCCAATGCTACAAGATGTTGAGTTCCCTCAACTTCCATTGAATCCAGTGGGCAGTGAAGGCCCCTGGCACTTAGCGGGAGATATGTGGGCCTTTGCCTAATCCTAATATAGGATTAAGCCCTATATTTTTGAGAATCTCGAAGGCAACTCTGCCTCCTCACAGGACCTGTATTAAGACAATTGGCTTGAAAAATGCTTGAGAGATTGCAGCTTGCATCATTGTGCCATGTCGATTCAAGGTGTAGAGCACTGACATATCTATCACCTTAGCATCATCTAACAGATATGTTCTAGGAATTATTTTGGGGAAATTCTATGGCCTGCATTACTCTAGTGGTCAGACTAGATGATCATAGTGGTCCTTTTTGTCCTTGGAAATCTATGAATCTCTTACAATAACCAGTGAAACATTGATGGATTAACAGTTTATACATGATACTTAAATTTCAGTAATCAATTATGCATGTGATAGAACTGAAAGATGGGAGGGTGGAAAATCTACATATGGCTCACAGGCTAATCCTGAAGGATGGACTGTCTTGTAAGGAGCCAGTTTTCTTCTTGGTCTCTTCATGACTTGATTCAAAACCCACTGAAGTCAATGAGAGTCTTCCCCTTACAGCAAGTGTTCAGTGTGTTTCATGCCCCAGGTGAGAGCTGGTTCTCAGATGCGTATGGATGGGAAATACAATCTTGTATGAATGTCTTTGCAAAGGGTACTGTTATGTATACTGGGATTTATGATAGAACAGGTTTAAACTCCAGTACAAAGAGAAATTAAATCATTGTTCAAAGAGGATAAGCTATTTTTTAGCTTCAGGATGCTTAAAAACTAATTAGTTGAACATGTGTTTGATTTGCTATTAAAAAAAACAACAGCATTTTAACTGAGTTTATCAAAAATGCATTTATTTAAAGTCTGAATTGCCAAGTCCCTACTATGCTCAGGGAACAGAAAGGTTCCCTGAGAGCTATCATGCTCACCCCTGGGCTCACAGAACAGAAGCCCCTCTGTGGAAAACCAGCAGAGCTGCGATTCTGTGTAGAAGACGTGGGATGCCAGCATTGTTCCCAACACAGAAGCACTAGCTGTGTTACAAAAATGGAACATAACTAAGTTAAAGCACCCTGAGCAACCTTCTTGTTCTAACAGCTCTGACTGCGGACACTATCTTCTGCAGCCAGCATCTTAGTTCCTTCTTGACTGACACGCATCACAATACATGGAGAGCTACAGATAGATGGTATGTATGCTTGCACCTTTGTCCCCTTGTCTTCTCTGCACTTGCTCTGGAATGAACGACTACATTTTACCCAATCAAAAGGAAATGAATGATTTTCCGATGTTCTGCTTACAGAGCGCTGCTTAACCAAGAAGGTTTTATGATAGGAACCAATCCTACAGCCTATAGTCATGCATGCCATATCTATGGGTTCTCTGAGAGCACTCTGTCCTCTGGCTGTATCTTCAATGGCTATGGTGGGCCTACAAACCTCTCTCTTCCAGAAAATAGTGTCCATGGACTATCACAAGTAATTTTTACCCTCCTATAGGCTTTTTTTTTATGATAGGAGAGCTTATCACCTCCAAGTCACTCAACATATAACCAATTGTATTTCTTCCTGTTTGATCTTTAAAGATTAAAATTTAGTATGTTTTAGGACAGTTATATTACTGAGGTAATATAAAATTATTAAAAATAGAGTCACAATCTTCTGATTATACACCAAAAAGGTCTTTAAGATGAAGGGGGGAAATTGATTTTAAATTGGAATTATTAAAAGCATATGTGGTGTCCTTTATTTTCTGTTTATCTGCACAACGCACTGTAGAACAGTGTCTAAAATACTTTTAGTAGCTGAGTTAATTCAGGTTTTGTGTTCCAGACTCTGCTCTAAATGAGAATCTCTGCTCATTGGGGGAAATTCAGCTACACAGACTGCTGTTGGATAACCAGTGTACTCAAAGTTGTATCATCAGAGCAGCACATTGCATTGCTTTAATCTGTAGACTGGGTTAAGAAAATGTTGTTTTTTTGAGATCATTCAAAGAGTCTAAATAAAACTGAAACCATCTGTTTGATTCAAAAGAAGTAAATGAGTTCAGCAAACATTAAAAGTGCTTGAAATACATATGCATATGTGTTTATACACACACACACACATTGTTGTAACTGATTTCCATACATTACAAAGATATACACAGATGCAATAATATTTTGAAAAAGTACAATTATATAGGATAATATTTGGTTCCCAATCACCTTTACAACTTCTACAAGCACCAGCGACATGAACTTTGAGCAGATCTGGGACTCCTGAAAGTGGAAAGTGCTGGCTCCAGGGCATTGTTCCTAATTTCTGGCTCCTTTTTACAGAAGGAATAATATCACAGATTCATTGGGACGGATTTTGGGATTCTGTGCAACAATCAATGGTCAAATTAGACATTAGGCTGCCAGATGACTGGGGAGAATGAGCACGACCTCACTGAGAGACATTCTTCCATGGATACTTCTGCCTTGATAACTCCTTGATTTTTAAAGCCAAAAGGGACCATTCCATTATGGTCATCTAATCTAACTTCCTGTACGACACAGGCCACAGAATTTCAACAAGTGATTCCTGCATCAAGCTTCTAACTTCTGGTTTAGCTGAAGCCTATATTTTAAAAAGCCATCCAACCTTTGATTGAATGACTTTGTGACTGAAAATCAACCACATCCCTAGGTAAATTGTTCCAATGGTTAATTACCTTCATTGCTAAAAATGTGCATCTCATTTCCAGTCTAAATTTCTCTGGAGTCAACTTCCAGCCATTAGAGCTTGTTATGATTTTGTCTGCTAGATTAAAGAGGCCTGAACCATCAGAAATTCCCTCTTCATGTAGGTATTTAGAGATTGTGACCAACTCACCTCTTAAATTTCTGTTTGCAGATCCCTCCTTACACATTCCAAATCCCCATCCTGAGAGAGTCCAGTCATAGAGGAATGGCAAAACTGTAATTCAGATTTTCCTGGCCCCAGCTTTCATTCCTAGATGTTTCTCTGCAGGAGGGGATGATTGTGCCCCTAAAACATAGTTGACACTTCAAGAAGAACTCTAGATACAATTCTTTTCAGTGAATTTCTACTTAATCATAATATCATATTTTCGGGTATGTATGTGTGTGAAGATCTTCTGCTTATTCCTTAACATCTTGTTCAGGATCAGGCCCCTGGTGTGACAAGACTATGGGAACGTAACACTAGTATCAGTGCAAAGAAGGTACAATATATGTGCAAGGAATGTTAGATTTCTACATGCTGGTCAGAACATCTAGGCCAGCTTCTGGACAGTGTGGAAAACATACACTTCCCCTTGCAAAAGGATGTAGTAATAGCAGATGGAGCCATTCTGGGCATTCACCCAGTCATTCCTGGTGGCATTGTATCTAAGCAAACACACTGTCTCAAGGACCTGCTACTATTATCCCTCCTTCCTATCTCTCCCTGGCACCAGCAGTGTCTTAATGACACACTAGCTTTTATGCTTTATCTCTGGGATTCTGATTATCATCCTATGCTGGAGACAACAACTATTTTTGATCCCAATCATATGGATACAAAACAGCCAAATTATTTTCTGATGTTACATATGCAGAGCACTGGTAAACCCAGAGGGTTTTGTAATGTTGAGGGCCCCATCTTGCACAATTTATTCCTAGAAGTAGCCTTATTTCTGTCCATGTCAATAGGACTGTCCTTGCTTGAGTAAAGGTTGGAGAACTGGGCCTTTAGCAAGCTATATCCAACATGATGCCAATTCTTCATTTTTAATTAAGGAAGGATTATCCCTCACCCAACCCCCAACTGTATGGGCTTTATTAATGTATTTATTAAATAAACATGAAAATATTAAATTTAGCTATAACAGATTCTGCCCAGATGTCAGAGAAACTATTTTCTGTAATCAGCTGGCTGCTGTATTAAAGTCTCTCATTCCAGAGCTAATGCTGAAAAGGAGGCAGCGTTGCAAAGCAGTCAAACTACAGGACTTTAGGGGTCAGGAGAAAGCAGTTGTATCCTGAGCTCTGCCCAGTTTCACTATGTGACCTTAGGCAAGCTGCTTTTCCTCTCCCTCTGGGGACAGTGATACCTAACCCTTATTAAAGTACGTTCAGATCTGAGGAGAGAAAGTGCTCTGTCAGTGCTATTCATAGCACAGGCAGATTTTTAATATCTCCCTCCCTCTAGCAATTAAGAGTTTGCTGAATTTCTCTGGAGTCAACATTTTTTAAAACTCGTCTCCATTCACGTTGACCCAGATGCTTGGGACTGAGGTGTTTGTGAATCAGGCAACCAGATCTGGCTTGGGCAAAGGGGTGCACTTCAAGATAAGTGTGGGAGCTGGTGGAGTTGTAACCAGACATAGTTTTATTCAGTGGTACAGACTATAAGTGGTGTGTGTGTAATTTTTAGCCTTTAAAACTCCCCAATCTTTAAAACTCGTGATGACACTTCCAAAAAAAACCAGGGGCAAAGCCAGCCTCCAGCAGCCCTTTGCCCAGGTAATTCTCAACCCAGGAAGATGGATGCCACATAAGGGCATCTTCCTAGGCTGAGGTTCAGCCTCTAATGTCAGGACTTGGCCTTTGCCTCTAGAGTCATGGCTTAGCCTCTAGGCTTTGCCTCTAGTGTCATGGCAGCTGTAGCCATGGGGAACTGCCTTTTTAAGTGCTGGGTGAAAGGCCACTTCTGATTGGGGCAAGCTGATTAATGAACTAAGACCTCCTGTGATTGGCTGGGCAGAGAACAAAGCCATAGCCTTACCAGCTGAGCAGACCAAGGAGTTTGTTGCTGGGTAACAGTATACACAGAGTCCAGCCTGTTCCTTGTACTTCTGCTATGTGCTGGGGGGCTCCCAGCTGCCCTGATGCTCCTTCTCCTCCTATAGACACTCTCCAACCATATAAGAAAATTCAGTGGATCAGGAATAAGCTCCTTAGCTGGGTTTGTTTAGCCTCTGCTACTAAGAGTTCACCAGCTCTGTGTGGTGCTTTTAGCTCTGACTGACCATTTTGGATTTCAGCTCAAGGCCATTAGCCTCTTTAAACTCCATGCAAACCCTTTAGAAATTATGTGCACAAGCCACTAACCGCTGTGAGGCAGGAATTAGAGTGGGAGGATCACCTGCCCTTTTGGAAGACGACAGCCTCCGTGAAGCAAGAACTATATTGTGGGGGAAGGTGAGAGAGAAAGAGTCCAGCACTAGTTCTCTTATTGCTATGCATTCCAGAGCTTACTTCTTGTTGGAAAGAGAATATCTGGAGTATAAAGAAGCCAACATTTTTGTGAGTAGTATCTTTATATATTTCCAATATCTAAGCTGGGTATAACTAATTAACATGCAACTGACATCTTTTTTACATCCTGAACCTAGCTTTCCCTCATTTTGTGTCAGCATCCCTTCCTGCTAGGGTGACCAGATGTCCCGATTTTATAGGGACAGTCCCGATTTTGGGGTCTTTTTCTTATATAGGATCCTATTACCCCCCACCCCGTGTCCCGATTTTTCACACTTGCTGTCTGGTCACCCTACTTCCCACACCCCTTCTCAACACAAGAAGTAAAACCACAAAATTATATACAGAGTATGTACCTACGGTCTTGACCAGAATTGCACTTGGGCAGCCAGCCAGTCCCACCCCTTGCACCAGTGCATCTACATTTCTATTTTTAGCAAGCTAGCTTGATCAGAGGTAGTGCAGGTATGTCTACTTGAGCTGGAACCTACACCTTGCAGCTCCAGTGTAGACATATAATTCTTGGGTGGTGGTGGTAGTTTTTGGGAGGGGGAGAATTGGAGGGGGGAGATTAACCCTAATATCTTTAATTTTCAAAGTTAATTCCAAAGATCATCAGATGTAATTTAATGACCTAAAACTGTACATTGTTTCATAATAGTGGAGCTTTATTCTTTTGGGATTTCATTGGTAATTAGAGGAAATGTAATAAGAATCCAAATGGAGGCCCTGATACTACAGTCCCCATATGCATGCAAAAATCCCGCTGACTTCTGGTTAGCATCACATTGTTTTTCTAAGTGCCCCATTGGTACTTTTCCAGTGTGCACAAAAAAACCTTAAGGGAACTTGGGAAAGGAATTTTGGTGTCAGAGTCCACCAAAATTCAAGTGGCAAGTGAACTACTTAACAAAAATGTAAAACAAAATATTCATGTGGACTGGCTGGCTCTGGGACTGAAAACTAATATGTAGTAGAGTCATTTGCCTTTAAGCAGACAGTTCAAATCTAGTGCTAGCTGGTGATGCTTGACTGTTATCTTTTTATAAAAATGTCACCTACTGTAGCAATATGCTGTATTTCCTACCCATCCACGTTTCCCAAAAAAGCCAAGTTGAAAAGGACTATGACCACATTATAACCTAACAAAAAAATAAGCATATATATATATATATGCTTATTTTTTTGTTAGGTTTCATAAGAATCCTTCATGTTTCCACGTAGTATTTTCATGCATCCAAGGGTCTCAAAGTGCTCTAGAAACATTAACTAATTCTCACAACTCTTAATTTTAACTTAAAAAGTAAGCAAGTATTTTTTAACTGAACATATCGAGTTCATCACGTTCCACACTTTATCTTCTTTTTCTACCTTTGTTTTAGGGCATCTTTGTCATTCCTACAAAGGATAATTTGCTGGAATGGCTAGCTGAAGTCCAGGGACTCAAGGATTCTCTTTGGGAAGGTAACATATAAAGATTTTACTATGCCATGTGATTTTATAAGTGTAGTGTGTATAATGTTATGTCTATCCATCCATCCTTCTGGCTATTTAAAAAAAAATTGATAATGCAAACAGTTTTAAGACAACATACAGAACTTGACTGGTTTTTCATTATTAGCTGCACATTAGTTTTCAGTACCCCTCCATAACTACATTAATACTTTGTAAATTATGTTTGTTGTTAATCAATGTACAACAAAGTGAATATTTTACAAAATAAGGGATGGAATTTTCATAGGAGGCATTGAATTTCAAATCCCAGCCAAGAGACTTGTGTCTCAGGAAATCACTAATAACCGCTTTATCTGTAGATGGTTGACTCTTACTCAGCACAGGTAGAGTAACTAGTGACTGAAAGTTGTTACCCTCTGACAGCAGTTTGGTGGCCATAGTCCTACCCTATTAACCAGACTGTCCACATTAAAAAAAACAAAAACCTACTGGTTTTGGTCCTGACTGATTTCCTTTAAGGCTGTTGATAGAGGGTTCAGGCTTGCAAAATGCTGAGCTACTTCAGCTTCTACTCAACAAGTGTTATTTTACAGGGGTGCTAAGCACCTTACAAAATAGAGTCCAGAATAAAGAAGGAGTCTAACCTCCCCGCTCACCCCTAGCTATGGTCCTTCCAAAACAACACTGAGGTACACTGATGTGGTAATATGGGGAAGCTTACCCTATGTCAGGACTGGATTGAGGCAATTATGAGCCTTAGGCACACCATGGCATGGGGCTCCCTGTGGCTTCATTCCCACAGTCTGGCCCTCATACCAGGACCCTTCTCCCTACCTTGAGAGATCAAAGAAGGGATATGAAACAGACTTTTATCCCCAGGAGAAGCGGCAGGGGCCCTCACACTTATCAATGGTAGCAGGGTATCCCCAGAACTCAGTGACTCCATCTTGAGACACATCAAGCAGTTCCCACTTCTCAGACTATCTGCAGCAGTTACAGTCAGGTCATGTTTTCAAGGGTTTCTTTGCAACCCTTTGAAGAGCAGAAACTAACTTTTTTAACAAATGAAAGCTGAATCCAGGATGTAATCCCATTAGTCCAGGAATTGGGACAATAGGCGTAGGTTTATAGTGCTTCTGCCTTACCCCAGCCCTGCTGTGCCGTGGCACATCGAGTATCTGTTCTGTGAATTGATTTCAGCTTCCAGACCTGTTTATCTGACATTCTTCAATGCTACTAAATTCAATTGATTATGATAATCCTGCAATCCAATAAGTGTACGTATAATTGGCGTTTTTATCTAATGTGAAGCATCCTGCTTCACCTGTTGTTTTCCAGAACTTGTTAACATTAGCACAAGGAACACAACTTTCAAAAACAAAACAAAACAAAAAACCTATAATAACAAAGCCTTCATTGGACAAATGCAACACAGATGTGCTTGTTAAATACAAGATAGTATTTTAGTTAATACCAATCTCTTTCTCATAATAGGGGCTGTTCTCCAGCTGTCAATAAAGTACACTGAAGAGTACAATAGTGTCCCTCCAACTCTGATATTTAACACCATTCCATTCCATCCCAATGGTAAGGACCATGTGAGAAATTATCTGATCATGTAGTTAGATATTTCAGATACTTGTTTAGCTTGACTTTTATTTCCCTGCACTATCATTGCTCCAACAGAAACCTTGTTCAAACCCTCCCAAAAACTGTGTGCAATTTTCAGGCACAGGATTCATAAACCATGTCTAAACCATGCATTTGAATGCTCAGGTTGTCCCACGGGTGCATAAATCTTCATTTTCTCCATTGCCCGAATGCCCAAATGCAGGATTCATTGATTAAATGTAGGATTTGGGTCTTAAGACTCACATATTTGAAAACTGGGCTTTCTCTGGCCACAGCATGCCATTAGGGAAAATGCAAGCACATGTCCCTTCCTAGATAGAAGAGAGAGTGTATGCTACTGAAGCAGGAGCTCCTGCTTGCCCTGTGTCCTGCATAACTTCCCATCCTGCACAAAGTGAAATGCAAGAAAGAAGTCTACATAGTCAAAGGCTGTGTTAATAAAAGCTGAGTAGACAGAGAGGATCATAGCTCACATTTGCCAAGCATTACAGTGCCCAGCCAGTACCTGGAACAAAGTTGTTTAAATTCCCCTATACCATTCTATTGTAATACAGCACATCACTCTTACCAGAAGAGGTAACCTCCACAGCACTGACAGGCTGGCTCTTCACCTGGGTTTTGGGGGCATCTCTGGTGCTGTCTCTGCCTCAGGGTTTGGTGTACTAAAGAGATCTTGGCTGCCTAGGGAAATAGGTTTGTGGTCATGAATGGATTTATGGTCATTTTCACGCCTTCAGATGCCTTGGCCAAATTGTCCAGAACCCTATGCTGGGATTCATGGGTAGTGTCCTCATCAAAAATCCAGTACAGCTCCTCATAGTAAGGGCAGGTACTGAGAGCACTACCAGAGGTCCTGTTTGTGTCCCTAGTGGTGGTGTAACTCTGTCGGAGCTCCTTTGCTTGAGCACAACACTGGGCTTTGTCATGTGAGTGCCCCTTCTCCCATTCTTGTTCCGATTGCCACTTGTAAATCAATGTAACAGTGACTGCTGCTAAAATGGGACTGGACCTGTCCCTGTCCCCAGAGGGCAAGGAGATCCAGGACTTCTAGACAGGCCCACTCCGAAGCACAATGCATGGCTGCCATAATGGGAATGTAACTCTGGGAGTGTGAACTTGCCACAAGCTGAAATTGTAAAGGGGTGCATCTGAGTGTGTGCCAGCATTTAAAAGGAGGTGACATTGAGTCAAGCTGACCCTGAAGCAGTAGAGGACACACAGGTAAACAGATGTGAAGCAATGCAGTTTGGGATGGCAATTGGAGGACTGCCAGAAGTGATAGGTTTATCCAAAATCGAGATGTGTCCACACAAACCTTATACTAGTATAACTCATTTTGAAATAGTTATCTTGCTTTCAAAACAGATTAAGGGAAATGGGATTAAATGACAAATAAAGATTGCACAGGTAACCATACAGCTGGCATTTCCTAATTTTGAATGCTTGACTTTGCAATGTAAATATTCTTTTAACATACTTTTTTATGTAACTTCTATAATAAACTTTGAAAGAGAATTTTTTGTGGCCAGCTTTAGTCCTACACTTCATAAACTAGGGGCCAAATATTAGTCTCAGTGATACCTTTGCATCCCCAGTGAAAGGATACATTGGTGCTACTCAAAAGAGAGTTTAGCCCACAGTCTGATACTTTGGTGATCCAGTGCACTTCAGAAATAGAAAGCAAATTGCTTTGATGATCACTGTAAATCTGTATTATTATTTAGTACTTGAATTGCCGCTATGCCAAAGGCTCCACTCAGGGTTTTGGCCCTTTTATACAGACACCATACAAAAATAAAGTAAGAGTATAATCTAATTGAACAATCAGAGGGACTGTGGACAAGTGTGACAATGATAGAAACACCCAGTTACATTGATTTGCCCTATGCAACACCTAATTTAAAGCTATAAATAAATAAAACACAATAACTCTCAATAGTTCCTCTAGCATACAACAGCCATGTTGCTAAATTCTTTTGAAGTTACACAACAATTTTGTTCAATACAGTGGATCAACATTCCGGGAGACCTTGTATAGATTTTCTAGACAATCCTAAAGAGTGGAATGGAAAGTTAACGATGAGTAGCATTTTACTCGCTATCCAGGTAAGGAAGAGTATTGTAAATAACTCAATTTAAATCTCTTTCATAAAAGAAAATACTAAAATGTCCTTTACCTATATAATAGGGATTTCAAACTTGCAGATTGATTCTGTGATGTAGGATTATTCATTTGGTTTAAAATTAAAAATGCAAATGGCTGGATGGCTTCAGAGCCACAGCAAATATATTCTGTAGACCATCTTTTTTTAATAACATTAATTTATTTTTACTTCTATATTTGTTCCCTGGTGTCTCATTTAGCAGCACATTACTTCTGAGTAAAACAGATAGATGAATGAATGAGTACGATTGAAGCTGCTGCCAGCGCTAAATATTTTTGACCAGTAGCTACTTTGATCTTTTGGATTTATGCTCTCTTATCTTGAGTAAGCCACTGCTCAAGACATGTGTAATCTGCCTGATTCTCTGTACTTTTAAAAATACTTTAAAAATGCTGATAGCTCTACTTTTAAATTCCTGAATTATCTCATGGTCAAAGTCTTGATCATGAGTGTTGGCATAGGTCTTGAGATTAGTGAGTAACTCAAAGCAGCTACCTTCAGTTTTAACACACAGGCCTCAGTGTTTCAAATTTACTGCCTTTTCTTCCAAGAAAAAAATTCATACAGCCTTCTTCTTGGAGCAAGTCCTACCCCTTTTTAATGTCTTTACCATCACTATGAAGGATATCCTGCCTTCCACTCATGACTGAAAATGGCCCCCAGATGTATGCGTGATTTTTGTGGCCATCCTAATATTGGTTATGAGTAAAACAAATGGCAGTCATGTATCATTCATGGCTGTCTGCTTGGAATTATACAGAAATCTGATAGAAAACAGGAAGAAGGGAGCATAGGTTATGACCTTTTTTAAGAAAATCAAAATGAAGGGCCCAATCCCAATCCTAACAAAGCCGCAAAGTGGCCTCGTTTTTGCTTTGAATTTCACATACCAGTATGATTGTTATTAATTCATTGTAAAACTATTAAATCAATAATTTTGATGGATTGTGAGTTCTGTGCAGAATAGATGTTTTAGAGACCAATTTGTACACACTCTCCCCCCCCCCCAACCCGTGTTTATACCTTTATACAGGTAATGCTTTCTAATCCAGAACTGGAAAATGCAGTGAATGTGGAAGCAGCAGAAATGCTGAAAAACAACATATCCTTGTACAGACAAATGGTTATACAATGTGTTAGAACTAGCCAACACCTAGAAGGTAATACTGTACTTGCTTTGTTATTACCCATAAATAGAATTTTGTTTCTTTTAAAACTCCTTCTTTAAAAAACAGTTTATTGTATACTCAACAGTAAATTTATATTAGTATGATTGGTAATTTAATGTCAACAAACACCAGTTAGGGAATATGCTGGGCCAAATTCAGAGCAAATGTACACGGTCCTATAAATTACATGTTGGTGAGTGAGCGCCAGTGTAATTTACACAGTGATATTAGGGAAAGTCAGATTTGTTGCAGGAAGAGTAAGTAAGAGGAAGGGCATTAGATGAATCAGGGAGCCAGAGAGCAGAAATACTGCTATCCTTATCATGACTTGCCTGCCTAATATGAATTGTAGTTGCCTGGTAAATCTTCATGAGAATGGCATTTAGTGTGTTATGGTTATGCTATACAATGACGAGTCTGCAAAAGCAACTACAACTAGGGTAAAAATTGGGGCAGAATTTGGGTCAGTATATTTAATGTTATTGGTGCAACCAGGGCATGTGGCAGATATGAAAGGTGAGTACTGTGGCTGTACTTGCTCTCAATGAGCCAAATTCCAGTCCACTCTGACCACTGTATGCCACGCAGGTGCCACAAAGTGGCTGTATTCTGGCAATAATGGGTTGGTGCCTATAGGAAAATTTGCCTGTTGCAGAGGACATTGTTGCTGGTACAAAGCTATCAGAATCTGCTGCTGTTTCAGCTGCCTACCCAAACCTCTGGAGTACTGTGTGGGACAGCTGCACTCCTTTTGGCAGGGACAGGAGGAGTAGTGCACATGCAGAGGGGAAAGAAACCCAGTATCTGTACCATAGTGCAGATGTGGTGAGTTGTTCATTGTATCAGAACTGGGGGAAAATATAGGACCAGATCTTTATCTGATGTAAATCAACATAGCTCCATTGAAGTCAATGGAATTGAACCAATTTACAGGATCTGACTCATAAAGTTTTTTTAAAAAAATGTCCATCTTCTCCTTTGCAGACCTTTCTAGCACTGGGAAAGATGGTGCTTCTTCTCTGAAGTATTACTTGCCATCTGAAGCATCTTCTCGGGGCCATGTCAGGTAACAAGTTATGATGAACTAAGAAATCTTGGCCCCACTGAAGTCAAAGAGAGTTTTGCCTGTGACTTTAGTAGGGCCAGGATTTCACACCTATTGTGCTAGACTCACTCTAAATGCTAGTTCCTGGAGATAGGGTGGGGTAGATAGCATCAAACCCTAACACTAAGGGAATTCACAGGTGACCAGATACAATCAGATTCTGGAGTGGTGCAAAGGGGCCTGAATTAGGAAGAGAACCTGGCCCCATATGTTAACTTGAAATGTAACCTCAGAATTATTTCAGTGGTAATGTCATGCACAACTCTAGCACTATAGAAATAAATACAAAATAAAAACAATCTAGTGTATTCTAGAAAGAATTCATTGGTTTCCCTGTACTATTAAAATAATAAAATAAATAAATTATACATAAATATGTTTAATCTCCTGGAATAAATGTCATTGACTAGGTCAAACCAAAATATCACTTGACCTAACAATGACACAATTCCTGGCTATGCTCCTGTAGGTGAAGAACTCATTTCAGTTGGACATAAGACTTACTGGCAATAACTGTGAAGGCAACCACTTGCCAGATGTTTCCATAAGAAAGTTAAATAATTGGGAATATCCACTAACAGGAAAAAGAAAATAATTGCCCCTTTTGGGATATAGCTCTTAGTACAACCTGAGCCCAATGTTGCTCCTTCTGAAGTCATCCGTGGAAGTTTTGCTGTTAACTCCAATGGAAGTGGGATCATTAAGTTTTGCGTGAAATGCAGAGGATACTGAATCAGAACCATTACAAAAAGAATGAACAGTATTAGTTTGTCACCAACATATTATGGATCAATCCCACCTTCTTTGGACACCCAAAACTTCCATTGACTGAAGTGAAAGTTCTGGGTCTGGAATGGAAGGTACTAAGAGTCAAGGTCCATTATGGAATTATTTCCTTTTCAGGATATAGCTTTAAATATTGGTAAAAGCAAAACACGTCTGAAGAGCTGCTTTTGACATTTTACAGGACCTTAAAGGCTAGGGTGTGGCGAGAGGACGTCGGATAGATAAAAATAATAGTGGTCATTGAGCTCAAGGTCCATGTTTTCTCTCGGGCTGGTTTCCTGCCTCTCAACTTCACTCTTGCCTCCTGAATGTCTGACAGCAATGGGATTGTGGTGGTTTTCCTGGTTCACACGTACAATTATCTCTTGTTATTTATAACATTATATAGAATTACATATACTGATTTATTTGACTTTTTTGAGTGTAACTTTAGCGCCCTCATGGCCAAGATGGAGTCTGCTCTGCAGGCAGCTCTGGCCAAGAGAGAGCATGCACAGGAATGCAGCAGGAGAAATCCCTTCCACCCCAGGGGCACCTGTTCCAAAACCCCCAGAGTGAACACACAGATCCACAGGAAAAGTACAATGGATATAAGAAAGGGAAATATTTATTTACAGAGGGATGAGAGGAGAAATACAACAAGGGGAAATATAGGGGAGCAGTAAAACCGGGTTGCATCCAAACCAAGGCCCCACAGGCCCAGTGGTAGCACAGTCTGGAAGGACAGCAGTGTGCCTGCACACAGAGTTCAGGAGTCCTGAGCAAAGTTCCAGTCCAGTGGTAAGTCTTGGATGTTCCTGATCGTCTTCAGCATCAGTGAACTTTCCCCCAACAAACCCCTCCGGTGCCCTCTTCTGCCGCTCTCTGCAAAGCCACACAGAGCAACTACCTCCCCACTTAACTAGCTAGCAACCTCCCTCCTTGTTCCCAATGCAGAGTCACAAGCCCTAGTACTCACAGCCCCATGCAGCTCTGGGCAGCCGTGATACTGGCTCCAGCTCCGGCCTGTCCTCCTCATGTGATTCCTCCCTGGCACAGTGCTCCTCCTGGCTCCTGTCCTGGAGTGTCCCCGATCGGCCGCCTTGTTCTTCCCAGGCTTCAGATAGGTTCTCTGCTGCTTCATTTACGAGAGTCTGCAGGCTGCTGTCTCTCTCCCCCTCCGAGCTCCAGAGCCTCCCCTTTTTTCCTTTTTTCTCACTCTTCCCCTCTCATCTAGGAAAAAGATTTAAAGGGGCCATGGTCTCTAAACCCCAAAGGGGTTACATGAGGATTAAATTATAAAGATATCTTTATTGCAACAAGAGCACCTAGCACAAGACAATACAGTACATAATGAAAAGCCAAGCAAGACAATAAATTTGTGGTGTTCCAAGTCCATGTATTCCAAAAGCTGATGCTATCGGGTAGGATTCTCCAAAGCACCCAGTGTTGGCCTAACTGCTCTCACTGAGGGCTTGTCTACACTGTGCTTTAGTCACTATACATTTTAGTCCACACTAGCATGTTACACAACAACTGGCCTACTGGTCCACAGGACCCTGCTGGCGCGCACTAGACGTTCCCTACTGCATGTTAACATATTACTGTTTGAAATGGGAATACATTCACATGTACTAGGGATCATCTAGTGCATGCCAGCATGGTCCACGTAGGCCAGTTAGTGCATGACACATAGTGTGAACTAAAATTTACACCCCTCTGATGCAGACTAAAGCGACATGTAGACAAGCCCTGACACACAGGGTAAAACTCCCACTGATTTCAGTGAAGGCAGAGGTAGGCCGACACTGGGTGTCTGAACATTATTATTAGTAGCAGTAGTGTAGCAGCGCCTGCAAGCCCCACTCCCGGGCCAAGACCCTGTTGTGCTAGGTGTGGTATAGAGATAGAATGAAAAAGACAGTCCCTGCACCACAGAGCTAATAATCTAGGTAAAATCACCTCCCCCACGTTCAAACAAGAGTTTACTTAGCTACCCAAACAATTTTTTTAAAATGTGTAATGGCAAGCGAGGTAATGCATTTCAAAAGGCTAATTGATATTGAACAAAATAATATATTGTGGAGATATATTAGTATAAGGTCGCGACCAACCTTTTTTTCCCCTGATTTTTGGCCTTAACTCCCTCTTCTAAATGCCTCAAGTGAAATCTCTGTAATTGATGTCTAGTATAAATGGTCTTTGACCCAGAACCAAGTGGTCTGACATGCTGTTTCTGAGACATGTCACTAACAAAAAAGATGTCTTTTTCTCTTTTTCAAAACTATTTTCATGGTTTTTTATGTTATTTCTGAGGCAGCTGGCCCATGAAACCCTACTCTTGTCTTTATTCTAGAGTCTGTATAGAGATTTGAGGTGAAATCTTGACTCCACTGAAGTCAATGTTTAAACTCCCATTGAGTTGAGTGGGGCCAGGATTTCCTCTTGAGCTTAATCCTTGGTATAGATGAGGGGATGAGGCTGCCTGGGGACTGTATTAGCCTTGGTGCAAGTTAGAAGTGAGCGCAGAGTTTAACTGAGAGGAGTATTTGGTCTAGTGTGAGTGTGAATAAACCAGATAGTAATGCAATTAATAGTTCAAAAATGCAATATTTAAATAACCATTTTGCTTCATTTATATTGGCTATATGTGTAATAGTTTTGAGACTAAAGATATAGCCATAAAACATATAAAGAGAGTTTTAAAAAACTCTACCCTGCGTTGTTTGTTGGTGGGGTATGATAGCTTTTTAGAAGGTATATATTCCTTCCCTATTAGCTATATATTCTCTTAACCAGATCTGCTTTATAAATAATCAGAAAATTGGTTCTTTTCTGCTAAACTAATGCCTGGAAGGGGCTGGGGGGAGGGGGAGGGCAGACTATGAAAATAATCCATCTGGTTGTCTCATAAACTGATAACATGTAAACATAGCTAAAACGTCTTTAAAATATTAGTGTTTGCTCTTGTTTAAGCTGGCTGCTTTACACACTAGTGACTGTATATCTCTGTCATTTGCGAGCAGCCAGTAATGCAATAATTTAAAACCCTTTTAATTCATTCTGTTGTTTTGTGGAAGGTTATGCATGAAAATCTGTGTTTACTACCAAATTGTCTGATCACCAGAAACTTTACTATGCGTTTATGTTTTCAGAAGGATTACAACCATTTCGTTTGAAGATTATCACAGGATGTGGTCAGGAATAGCCACATCAAAAGCAGCAGAACATTTTAAAGCCCCATGTAAGATGATATGCCTGATTTAGTAAAATTAAACATAATGGTCCTGATTCTTCTCTCCTGCTGGATTTACACTAGAATAACAACTTTGACTTTAGTGGAGTTGTTCCTGATTGTGAGATCAGAATCAAGCCGTATATCTTAAGCGTCCACAAATTAGGGTCAAATCCTCAGGTGATGTAAATTGACATAGCTGCAATGACTTCACTAGAACTATGTCAGTTTACAGCAGTTGAAGATCAGGCCCTTATTCTTATTTATTATTGCACTGTCCTAGGAGTCCCAGTCATGGACTCTGCCTAGAACAGCGGGTCCAATGTTCAAAGATGGAACAAAAAGAAGATCTCTGCCCCCAAGAACTTACAATCTAAGTAAGTTCTTGTTAGGAAGTTTGGGAACCTGGATTTGTATGGAAGAAAATGTATTAAGCAGTTATTAGTGAAGTGTATACAATTATGATGAGTAGAAAAACTTTTTGGGAGGAGGATAAGATCAAAACAAAACAGATGTGAACTATGGCCAACACAGTGCTCTGATGATAATGCGGTGTTCCACCACCAAAGGATGTTGTAACTAAGTTACCAGCACGCTTGGATGCATGACAGTGCTTTAATAGGATTTTAGGGGGATTACTTATCGGAGGCCTGGTCTACACTACGCGTTTAAGTCGATTTAAAGAGCGTTAAATCGATTTAACGCTGTACCCGTCCACACTACAACGCCATTTATATCGATATAAAGGGCTCTTTAAATCGATTTCTGTACTTCCACCTGAAGAGCAGGAGTAGCGCTAATTCGATATAAGATATCGGATTAACGGTTAGTGTGGACGGACAATTGAGCATTATTGGCCCGGGGCGGTATCCCACAGTGCACCACTGACCGCTCATGGACAGCAATCTGAACTCGGTGCAGCGGGCAGGTAACAGGAAACCCCGCTGAGCTTTTGGATTAAGCATTGTCTGGTTTGCCCAGCGTGGAGTCTGGTCAGCACGTTGGCTGATGCAGTCTCAAATCAAAAGAGCTCCAGCATGGACCGTATTGGAGATACTAATCTGAGCAGCTGGTAAGGGAGACAAATCTGTTCGTATCAGAGCTCCGTTACAGAACACGAAATGCCAAAGCGTTTGAAAAAAATCTCCAGGATACACAAGCGCTGCGTGAACAAGCGGAACGGAACAGCCAGAGACCAAATGGACGTAATGGATGGAGGGGGTACGAGACTCAGCTAAGCCCACAGTCACAAGTCTTGAAAAAGTATTTGCCATTTTGGAGCTCCCAATGTCGTAGGTCAAACAAAGTGTCTGGCTGGTTTCAGGAAGAAGTCTAGTTTCTTCCCCACCTACAGTAAGAAAAGGGAAAGAAAATTTCTTGATATTCAATGTGCACCCATGTGGTATGAAGCTGCTGGTAGGTGCGATGCTGCAGCATGAAGTGCAGTACGTCCTCTCCCTCTCCTTCATCCTCCCTGTGGTTAGACGGTGATAGGATAGTAACCGGTTCATGAATATCTAACATTGACATCGAGGCACCATTGCGTACTCCCAGTAGATTAGTACAGAACGGCTAATAACGCATCTTCATCATTAGCAACTGGGGGGCTTAGCCTCCTCGCCTTTCCTGTGTAAAGATAAGATTCTGTTTCTGCTGACTGCATAGCAGCAGCATGCTGGGATCCTTTCGCCCCACTACCGCTAATTGCCTGCTGGATCTATCATCGGCCGGAGGCGCCTCCCCTATTTTAGTTCACTAAACACTCAGTGTTTCTTATTCTCATTTCTTTTTTATATTCATGACACAAATGGGCAGGAACGCACGTAATCCAGGAAGGTTGGGGGAGCGGGAAGCAACGGGTGGGTTGTGCACGGGGCCACCCCTGTGAATACTGACATGGAGCAGCTGTGCTCTGATACACGGTCCTCTAATACACGTGCCCCTTATGCTGGCAGACTGACTCTATTTTTACAAACATAAGGTAAGGGATGATCAGTCCATAGTGAGTCAATCCCATTTTGGCTTTTGCGTTGCACCCCGGCGATTAGCCGGGGCACTATAATAGCAGCGACAGTACAGAGGAGAGAGCTAACCATCAGTAGTGCAGTTTCTCGGCAGTAGACGGTATCAGACAAGACCGGTACTCATCGGCTACATTTGCAAAAGCAAGTAATGCTGCTGGTAGCGACGGGAGTATGCTCTCTGTCCGCATCCAGTAAACATACGTGGTGCGGAAAAAACAAAAAAGCTAACGGGCTCATGTTGCTGTGCGATGCGTCTGCCAGAAGCAATCCAGGAAACGGGCGAAAGGATTGTCAGCGAATGTTTCCCAGAGGAAGGAATGACGACGACATTTACCAGCACCACCGCAAGAATGATTAACCCAGAGACTCCAAGGGCGGGGAGATCTGGCGGAAACTATGGGAATAGCTACTGGAAGAGCTACCCAAACGTCAAACACTTCAGAAATCGCGTTAGCTCGGACCATGATCACACAAGCCGAATGCTGTGGCCTAGTGTGGCCGCATGAAATCGAATTTATACTATCAGTTTTATAAAACCGATTTTAGCTAATTCGATATTATCCCGTAGTGTAGACGTGGCCGGAGTTTCGGTCTGCAGGATCAGGTTTATATTGTTATTTATTATATGTTCTGTTCAAAAGAAATGTATGTCATATAAATACTATTTTATGTTCATGCATTTCAGTGGTCATTTTTGTCCTATTTTGTTGTTTTATTCATAATACTTTAAAAATGCACATATAGTGTTGCCATCCACCTAAGACAAGAGATCAAAATTTGCTCTCAATTACACTAGTGTTTATCAGAGTAACTCCACTAAGTTCCATGGAATTACTTCAAATTTACCCCATTTTAACTAAGGTCAGAGTCTGGCCCGGGGACCTTATTAATAGCAATTATGTAGTTGTTAATGGTTGAGGTCCTGATTCCATTGCAGTTGATAGCAAAAGTCTCGTTGGCTGTAATAGTGCAGGATTCCGCTATAAATTTCTCTAAGTCATGCATATGCTTGTACTACTCTGATATTTAATATTTCTTTGGGGAATGTGATGATTAGTGCATCTTTTTCTCTAACTGTAAGTTTCTGTAATTATGCCATTATAGTCTTTGAAGATCCAACATTTATAGGGAACTGCTGTGGCTGGAAGGCAAAAAATGTGAAAGAAACAGGAGAATGGGATGAGAATACGTAAGTGTCTTAAATCCACTGAGCTTAAATTGCTATATATTTAGACCCAGGGTCTTTGCATATGCAATGGCAACATTTGAACTGTAGTGCTTTTGTTATAGTTTCAGGCTGTTCATATTTGTACCCTATAAAATGTTCTCAGATTGTTGATAATTGTTCTGAACTGTGTCTTTGATTTTGAGGTTTAGGGCCAAATCCCACCCTGTGTTGTGTGGATGGTCTGAGGGTAGAGGGTATTGGGAACAGAAGCAGTATAGGATTGCTACCTAGTAATGTGCAAGAAAGTTCTAGGACAAGGCTCTACTAGAATTAAGATGACCAGATAGCAACTGTGAAAAAACAGGATAGGGAATGGGGGGTAATAGGCACCTATATAAGAAAAAGTCCCCCAAAACGGGACTGTCCCTTTAAAAGCGAGACATCTGGTCACCCTAATTAGAATGGATGCATGCTGCTTTTTTAGGGACCGGCAGTAAGGTGAGCCTCTTGAACCCCAGAATCACTCTGAGACTCCCATAGATTCTCCACCGCTTCCTTCCACCCTGCCAAACACAGCTCAGACAAGTAAAGTCAGCTGAGGATCTGGATCAAGGCCCTTAAATTTTGAGTGCCTACTCACATTTTTCTCTAAGTTCCCCTGTGACTGAAACCCTTTTTCCAACTGCGTTTGTAAGGAAAAGGCAAAGCAAAATGCAAGGTCATTGTACTGCCCTGTAACCTTTCAGATCAAACTGGACTTTCTCACTCCTTTTTATTGCTTCTGAAGCTTTACAGCAGGCCAAAAAGTTAGGAACCCCTTTTACCATTCAAATCTTATTTGCCTTCAGCATGAATTGGAAGAAAATGAACGGGTAATTTCAAGTTGAATTTGAAGGACAGCAAGTTCTTAACTCAAATTAAAAGCTTATTTTTCTTTCTGAAGAAACCTCTAGAATATAAGGTTAATTTTCCTTTGACATGACTTCCTTGTTTTATTTCCTTTAACAGAACTCCTTTGTTTTGTGTGTTTGATAATTGTTTCATTATGTAGTGCCACAGCATCTTCTATGACCCAAGAAAATATTCAGAAAAAACAGGAACTTGTCCTTTTAAACTCAGCTGTCCATTTTTGCATATGGTTTAACAGTCAGGAGTTGTTTCAGAAAACTTGTCTTTTTCACTGTCAAGCTTAGCACATTTTTCATGTTAGTTTCATAGGAGCTGGAAAGGAAATTACTGTGTGGTTTCTTTGGGGGGAGTGGATAGAGGAGGGAACCCATTGGTTTGAAATCTCACTGCCATCTGGTGGTAGGAGACCATGTACTTTTAACAGATTTTTTTTCTGTCTTTTAACTTCTGGGTTTGATTAATCACAGGCAGGTTCAAATGCCCGGAACCACGTTCAAACAGAGTTACCTCTCATACAGTATTCTTTCCCCAATTGCAAACAGCTCACAAAACATGTTTGTGCTTTAAAGCTTGCAATATGTCCTTCACTCATAGCATTGAGGAGGAAAGTAAGAGGCCAAATTTTCTGACGTCAGTGCAGAAACAACCTTAATTGTTGGCTATATAATAATATAGTTTGTTTTCTTATTAAAGTTGTAACTCATTTATGAACCATTATAAAGTAGATTGCAACACAATTTGTTTTTGTATAACACTATTCAGATAAAAATATTACAAGATCTTTCACAGCTGATTATATACATTCATTTACTACACTAGTGTGTCCGTAATTAGTGTTGAGTCAAATTCAGCTCTCGGTTACAAAATCTGGACTAACTCTGCTGAGCCTATGATTCACCCTGGAGTAACAGACAGCTGAATGTGGCACATCATCGCTAGATGAGATAGTTGCCAATTTTGGTCCAGATGAATTCCTGGAAGTTTCATCACATGATATAATCTTTAATTAAAGATTAATCTTTAATTCCTGGAGATTCCAAGGCAATCCTGGGGGGTTGGCACCCCACAGGGCAATGATACAGAGAGAATGGTTGGTCACAAGCGACACCCAGGTACACAATATGTTGTTTGTAATTTTAGTGATGTTATAAAATCATAGGCCAGAAAGCAGAGATGGATCTTGAAATGGCAGTTAAAGCAGCCAGAGAGTCAGGGCAGATGGATAAATCTTCTGATAGTGGCAGAAGGAAGATAGTGTGCAGGGACAAAAGTGGTGAACAATAAAGAATTAGTATCTGGAGGGCATGTGGAATGGCCTGGAGTGTTGGAGGATCTTGAAAATTAATGGTTAGGTTTTATGTCAGAGTGAAGTTTTCTGAAGATGAGAATAAAAGGAATAATGAAGTTCCCCAGCACACAGCTATAGGCCCCCCCGTTCAGCAAAGAACTTGAGCACAAGCTTTCAGCTGAGGATCTCAGAGTGCTTTACTAATTAATGCAGCTGCACAATTCCCCTGTGTGGCAGTTGACTCCATTACCTTCATTTTGTACATGAGGAAACTGAGGAAGCAGAGCGGTTACGTGACTTAATATGGTAATTAATGTGTAAAGATTGATCCTTTTGTATTTTTCCTCCTCTGATATGAAAAGGCATTCCAATCATGTAGACTAACTGAGCACCATTTCCTTTTTAAAATTCAGTGCCACTGGGTTACTTCACAAGAAAAAGTAAATAAAGCCAATACACGTCTACATATATATTTTTTATTTTTTAACTCTTCCTACCTGCAAACAGTGGTGCGATATTGCTAATCAAAAGCTAAAACCTTGTTTGCCACCTCGTGGCTGGAAAGAGAATGCATTGAACAAATGTTCTTTTTATGTAGTTGAACTTTCAATTTCATTTTATCCCAGATAAATTAAAAGTCCATTAACAGCAGCCCATTCTATAGCCTTTTCCCCACTGCAAAGGGATCATAAATGTTCCGGAAGGTATGAATATATCAAATATTCTCTACCAGCCAAGAGAAAATAACAAGACAGTAAGAAAACATTGGAGTGGCATCCTCTTATGCCTATGTTTTAAAGTACATCATACTATGATTGTAATTACTCCAACAGTTACTTACTCACACCCTTAGTTATATTCTAATGGTGCAGACAGAAAGTAGAGAGAAGTCTGAGACATTAACAATAGTAAATGAATCCTTGAGGGAAAATGTGAGTGTAGGTATGATGTAGCAGGGTACAATCCAGATTAATGAGTAGCTGTGCCACCCCTGCCCTGTACAATGCTTTGTGGCTCACAGCCTCCAGCACGTAAGTCACTCCCAGCTACGGCTCTCTGTGTGACGCAGCCAGCTAGCCACACTTGGTTCTTACCAGCCTTAAGGAACACCAGCCCCAACACATTCCCAGTCTTCAGTTTCCCCCCCAGAAACATGTCTTGTGCTGCTCAGCCCTCTTCTGGGCAGTGCAAATATACTGAATCAGTTATTCCTTTAAGGGAATAATATGCACACAACTTGTTACCCCAAATGGAGTTACCCAGAAACTTCAGCCTGAACAGACTATTTGTTTTATCTAAAACAGTAAAACAAAATTATTAACTACAGAGAGAGATTTTAAATGACTACAAGTAATGAGGCATAAAAGTCAGAAATGGTTACCAGGAAAATAAAGAGAAGACATTTATCAATGCCCAAGTTAACAAACTGTGTTAGATTCAAGCAAAGTTTCTCACCACTTGCTTCAGCAGATTACTGATCAAACTCTCAGGTCAGGACCCCTTCCCCAGAGTCCCATGCCTGCTTCCTTTGTCTCTTCAGGAACAGTGAATGTGATAGGCAGGGAAAGAGAAAAAGGTGCCGCAGGGTTTTTGTCCATCCTTTTATAGTTTCAGTCTCCTCTTGAAAAACATTTCCAGTTGAGACCCAGGAGGCAAAGAGTCTATATGGAAGGATATTCCCTCCTCTTTTTTTCCATCTGTCATCTCTTTTGCTTTGTTTTCATTCCTGCTTGATGATTCTGTTACCGCTTAAATGCAAATTAAGTAGAGCGTACATTCCTTTGTTTAGGACAGACCTGTTTGCCAACTTGTGTTTGGGCAATGTTGTCGCATTTGGAACATGTGTTAATAAGACTATACAGGGGAAGCTTATAACTTCACATACAATGTTGTCACACATATTTTATCAGGACAATACTGACCAGCAAATTATGAGTTTTTGGATGATATATTGCAAAGCGTACTTTGTACCAAGATTATTAAAATGGTGTGCAGGGTTTGAATGTAGTGGTGTATTCTGTTCCAGTAGGCCAGAAACAATTACTTTATAGAGTTGCACTTAATCCAGCCTTCCCATTGGACATCCCTTTACCTTTTCAATCCACTGCTTTGCACTTTCTGTCTCCAAATGTAACCTGTTTAAAATAGCAGGCAAGTTTTTTGAATGAGAAGACTGAAAGGGACATTGTCAGCTTAAAAATCATGCCATGTTGTAGAAATTCACGTTTTTGTACTTGTGTCACAAGTAACACCTCAAATTATTAAAGTGCAGGGAACCTTAAGTGCACACCAGCAGGTCTACGTGGACTAATTAATGCACAACCCGTTAGTATGCTTTAGAAATCACACTCTAGTAGAGTAGCATTACCCAGCCCGTGTAGACAAGCTGTTTTATATACATCTATAAGGCTCAGTTCTGCAAAGTGCCAAACACTCTGACCCTGATCTAGCAAAGCACTTTAGCACATGCTTAACTTTAATTATGCGAGTAATCCCATTGACTTTGGTGGAACTATTCACATGTTTAAAATTATGCATGTGCATTAATATAGTTCTGTTTCTGTTTACAGATACAATGCTATTGTCTCTCAACTCATCAGAAAGCAAAGGCAACAAACAATAGATGAGAAACTGTTAGAAATTAGGAAAATGGAACAAGATAACAACCTGCTTCACCAAACTCCAGGTAAAGAATCAGTACCATACTATGTAATGTTTCTGATATGTGCACGTAGAACCTGATTTACTGTTCACTTACACTGGTGTAAATCAGAATTAGCTCCGTTTTATTTTAAAACTAATGTGAAATTTAAATCAGGCCTGAAGAGTGTTGGCATTATGGACCCAATCCTTCTTCTGTTAAGGGTAAAACTCCAGTTGACATTGATGGAGCAATATCAGGTTCCAGGGCCGCCCAGGGGGAGTGGGGAGGGGCAAGTGGGGCAATATGCCCCGGGCCCCGCAGGGGCCCCCACGAGAGTTTTTCAGGGCCCTGGAGCGGGGTCCTTCACTCGCTCTGGGAGCCCTGGAAAACTCTCACAGGGCCCGGGCTCCTGGAGTTTCTTCCCACTCCTGGTCTTCGGTGGCAATTCGGTGGCAGGGGTCCTTCCACTTCAGGACCCATCGCCAAAGTGCTGGGTTTTTGGTGGCAATTTGGCAGCGGGGGGCCCCCGCCACTGAAGACCCCAGGCCCCCTGAATCCTCTGGGCAGCCCTGTCAGGTTCAAGGGCAGAAATTGTGTCTATCAGTATATGCCTGGATTCAAATCTCCTATGCCTTTGTACTAGTTGCAGTTTTTATTCTCTGTTGACCAAAGCATAAATGGAACTTGCATATGAACTTCCACACTTCAGTGAGAACTGACCAGGCACCTGATCCAAACCTCATTGAAGACAATGGGAATCTTTCCATTCACTCAATGGATCAGGCGCCAGATGAGAACCAAGTTTACAAGTCTGAGTCTCCTGACTTGCTCTAGTGAAAAGTAGGTGTAACTCCACTGAAGTGAATGACGTTTCACCTGTGTAAATGAGAGGAGAATCAGACTCTACATTTCTAGGATCAGGAATTAGGTCACATTTTCACTAGTAAAAGATAAACGACAGGCTCTTGATGAAATGGAGAGCTGAACCATAGCTGTTACATGTGGGAGTCAACAGAGTCCTAATGACACAGTCTTTAATACCCTGAGTGTGGTGGTGTGAATGACAGAAAGAACTTGTTCCTGGTCCAGGACAGAACAGTACTTTGTCCTGAGCCCGAGTCCCAGTGTAAGATGGGGGAGAAACTCCACATTTGATAGGTTGGAGGTTTGGTTTTAATTTGATGGCAGCTGATTAAAGCAATTGGTGATGTTAGAAGTAGTCCCAGTTTAGATGGGATAGTGCTCAGAGTTCAGAGGACAGAGCTGTATGATAAATGTGGTTTATCACATGATTCTGCCATTTTTTCACATAGGTATCGTGTGATTTATAGTATGTACAGTCTCTGCATACCCCTAGGAAATATGGATCCAGAAATCAGGCAAATTAAGATCTGCATTTTAAAAAAGAAAAATGTGACTGTGGCCTGTTTCAGAAAGGTTATTTGTACTTACCTGTTGTCTCCTTTCTCTTTATTAATATGTTCTGCTATGCATATTTCAAATCATCGATGTGCCTGGTCCAGTACCAAAAAGTCAAGCAGCAGGTGAAAAGAGACCCCTCAGCAAAGAGGAAGAGCCGTGGGAGAGTGAAGTGGACAATCTAGTAGCCTGGACTAACACTCTTCGAACCAAAGGATTAGAGGATTAAACTGTGAGATCACACATACAGACACAGAAATACTTTTTTCTTACCATTTATCAAAAGACTTCTGTACCGTTCCTATGGGGTGAATCCTCAGTTCTCACTCACTCCTTATTCAGGCAAATTCCTATCAGCTTCAACGAGAAGGAGTAAAAACTGAGCAGGAATCTCAGTTTCACCTGTGTAAACTAGATTATTTGCTGATACCTGTGCCACCACATTGTCTGCAGTGGATTTGCTGTGGAGTTACCAGTTGGATCTTATTACATCTCTCTATTGGTGCTGCACAAGATAGAATAGACACTGCAGTGCACTCTCTTAGTTGTGTTCACTCTAGAGGAGTAAAAAATGGGTTGATCATTACAGACAGAAGATCTGCTCTCTCTGTATGTTTGGAATCAGATCTGTTAAGAAGAGACCATTTCTCCATAATCATTTTTATGGTCAAACCACACTTTAAGGTTCTGTCTTTAAGCACTCAGAAACCAGAAAATGGCAAACCTAATGTTGCTTTTGTAACCTTAACTCTGACCTTTCATGTTTATGGGATATGCTGCAGCCTTTAATATACGTGATCCCTGAACCAATGTTAGCGGAGAAAGGAGTGGATGTTGTACAGCTTCTGAGAAAGAACTTAATGTGTCTCTTAACACTAACTTTCTGGCTTATCAAAAGTGGCCTTATCTAGGTTATAAAGGTAGCTCAGTTTACGCCTACTGGTCTGATGGCTAACAGTCTGGTAAATCACAGGTATGTGAAAAAAGAAGGGAAGGATTCATAAAGGAAGAAATAAGGCCTATGGCCTTAATCCATGCTACCTAGATGTCAAGACCCAGTCAGGTTCTCTTATTTAGGTCAGCAGGGGATTTGCTGACTTAGGGACTACAGATTCAGGCCGATAAAACCGTCTAGTTTTTGGTGGCGCTTACAAAAGTTGTAGATTGTAAGCTGCTTGAGCCGAGGACTGTCCTTTTGCTCTGTGTCTGTATGGTACTGTGCCTAGTACTAGCCCTGACTGGGGCTTCTAGGGGCTACTATTATTTAACTAATAATAGTGGTGCACTGTGTGTCATAGGGGAACCTAAAGCCAGAGAAGACTGGTAAGGAGCACAAATGATAGTTTGGGGTGGAATCCATTAGAAATGTCAATTATTTGGTAAACTGAAAAATATTGACAATCTAGTACATCTTCTCCTCTGTACAATGAGGATAATAGACTTCCCTACCTCACAGGAGTGTTGTGAGGATAAACACGAGCTATTGTTAGGTGCTTCGCTATTACAGGGAGGGTGGGGAGCTGTGATGAGGCAGATAGGCCCAACACTGGCAACAAGAGGGTTAATGAGAGCCTAGGGAGCCAATGAGCCCCATCCTACTACGCTGGCAGCAAATGTGAAGCATGAAGAGGGGAGTTAAAAAGAGGAGACCTAACTCCCTCAAATCTGCTTCTCCTGATGTGAGAAGCCTGGCTGCAGCCCAGAGACTGAGCTAGCTTGTCAGTCAGACAAGCCCCATTAGAAGTGACGACCAGACCCTGGCAGATCAGCCGAAGTATGGACTGGTTTGAAGACAAGCCCTGAACAGAAGGGAGGGTCCCACTGAACGTTCATCAGAAAACCCTGTTTTGAGCTGTGATTTCTTATTCCTGATTTCTTTTGGACCTCAGCAGCCTGGAAGGGGTAGGTCTGAAGTGTGCCTTAGCTGGAAGGACAGCTGGCCTACAGTCAAAGACCTGTGGCTGGGTGAGTCATGCCCTGATGGGCCATGAGGGCACGCCACAGAGCCCCGCCCAGTCAGAGGGGCACTGTAAGTACCTAAGATAGATGGATAGTGTACTCAACTGGGACGTAAATGACCTGGGATCTCTTCCTGGCTCTGCTGCTACCTATTGCATGCTGTGGACAATTCACCTCTTGGAGTCTTTGTTTCCTGTCCCATCCCTTGTTTGCCTTTTCTGTTATGATTGCAAACTCTTTAGGGTGGGGTCTGTGTCTCTCCATGTGTTTGCACACTGCCTACCTCAAAGGGGCTCTGATCTCATTTTTGGTCTCTAGAGATCTCTAAAAATGCAGGCATTTAAGTTAAAACTTAAAAGAAAATTATTGTATTGTTTCTAAGACAAAAAAGCACACATTTGGAACTCCCCAATGACTTTCGTAAACTATAGGCTTCCTTTAGAAGAGCTAACATTTCTGTTTAGTGCATTTGATAGCCTCTATTTACTTAGGAAGTTTCATGAGTTCTGAGATCACCCATCTTAAACAAGGAACATAGCTGTGGGAGGAACAAAGTTTCAAGCTGTGCAGAGCTACACATACACATCTGGAATGATTTACAAACTTTTTTGCCGAAAATAATATAAATATTTCCACACACTGCAGTCAAAGGACAAGGAATAGTCCTGGAAAAAAATTAGCCCCAGCAGACTTGCATTTGAGGAGAGGGGAAGGTCACTGTTGCCCTGATGTTGACATGTTCATTCAGACAACTCTGTACATGGCTTTAGAATGCAGAGGGTTACAGGACTGTGTGAAGCTGTAGTTAGAATTTCAGTTTGTGAATGCACATCTTATTTTAATCCTGTTGACCATATGTGAAAAAATGATCTCAAGCAACAATTGCATTCTATAATTTTCAGTCTAAATCTAGCCCCAATGTTTCCAGCATACAACATGTCAGGGCTCTGCATTGCAAGTTTGAGAGGTCCCTTAAATTTTGGATCAGATTTTTATGAGCTTTTGTGCATGACCTTTGCTTCGTATGCCATATGTTGTATGGGAGGTGTTCTCCCTACAATGCACGTGCGCGATGCTATGCACTCATATCAAGTCTATCTGTATTGAGGAGTAATGGGATACCCAATCAGTTGTGCATAAAGAGAGAAATTTGCTAATTCATTGGTTTATCTACATGCATTAGATACAGATCAGCCAATAATACTCTTTGGACCCATTTCTGATTATACATGCATT
Source organism: Chelonoidis abingdonii (assembly GCF_003597395.2). NCBI lineage: Eukaryota > Metazoa > Chordata > Testudines > Testudinidae > Chelonoidis > Chelonoidis abingdonii. Next base: position 18,836,603 of record NC_133775.1, read on the forward strand.
GGCTTTACACCGATATAATGCTAGAGGAATTACTTCAGATTAACACTGGTAGAAGAACAATCAGAATCGGGCTCTCTGGTTTTGCTTTTAGTTTTTTTTTAACGCACAGTATCCTCTAGATGGCGCTATATTACTATGTAATACACAAACAGTTGCATCCTCTTCAGAGGGATCTGCATTTTAATCTGTCTGTTTTTAGTGACATCTTGGGTGTTTCTGTCTTTAATTGTTTATAACTATAACTCCTTAGCTATTTATTAGAAACAGTGTATTCTTTGGTGTGGGAGAATGTTTAATGCAGCATAGTGGAATGTCTTTGTGACAAAACTTCTGTTGTGCTTTATCATGGCAAGTAAAGAAAGTTGATCACATGCATGTCAGTTCCCTTATGTGTGCTCTCTCTTTTAGTAAAGTTTCACCCAGTAGGAGCATCGGATTCAAGAACACTGGCAAAAGTTGTATATAAAGGCAGCACTATATTTTCATGTAGGAGCTGTTAAATGCATACTGTGTATGCGTGTGCAACCACTAAAAAGTTGGGAGAGAAACCAAACATCATGGTGATGAGCATTATATAAAAGCATTGAGAGAAAATCCATGACTCCTGCTGCAACCACATTAAAGGGGTCATCAACAGGATAGGAAAAATACAGAGGAGGGACACATCCCTCCTCATTATCCTCAGTAGATATATCTATGACTTCAAGTATCAGGAGGTAGCTGTGTTAGTCTGTATCCACAAAAACAACAAAGAGTCCGGTGGCACCTTAAAGACTAACAGATTTATTTGGGCATAAGCTTTCGTGGGTAAAAAACCTCACTTCTTCAGATCCATGGAGTGAAAATTACGTCTATGACTGTTTCTCTACATAGAGTTTGTGTGCAAACTAGCATGTATGGACCATCTACTGTCTTTAGGCTACGGTGTAATTCACACTGCTGTCAATGGGGGTTACCCATACAGGCCGAGAGCAGTGCAATGACCTTATGCCTCCTGCGCTGCTATACTTTCCGTGGTTGCATGCAGTGTTGTAGCCATGTCAATCGCAGGATATTAGAGAGACAAGGTGGGTGAGGTAATAATTGCTCCAATAAAAGATATTACCGCACCCACCTTTTCTCTCTAATACTTTCTGTGAGTCACACTGTGAGAACCTAACTTTGAATAGTATCTTGCATCATGAATAATCCCATTGACATCAGAGAGGCTACTTGTGGAGTAAGGTACTACTCATTGTGAATAAAGGTATCATGGTGACACTTTACATTAAGGGGACATTCAAAATTAGTTTAGAAAGAGTCAATGAATGATTAACATGCTAAATGTTCAATTGTTACAGAGTCCAACAAGTCAATAGATGGCTTATAACTATCCAGCACGTCTTACACTAGTGTGCTTATCTATAGCCATGTACACAGTACTTACTACCTGTGTGTAACGTTTATAACATCTAGTAATAACTTATTAAACTATTTATAACCATACTACCCTTCATTTAAAGGATGAGCAGCACCACAACGTGGCCCTATGCTTGTACAAATCCAAGTGATCTCCCTAGATCACCAGAAAGTTCTGAATCTGGTGGGAATTGCGCGTGCTGATCACTAGGGATTCTGGAAAGGGCTGGCTCCCTCCCTGTTTTCTTTCTCAGCAGTGTAGCTTAGCATCCAACAAACAGGCTGATCAAAGATACCCAGTGAGAAACAGCAAAACTGGCTTGACTAAAGGGTGAGAGAATAAAGCTGAAGGTTCTCTTATCTTGAGCACACTGTAGGATACGTTAATAATTTAGAACAGCCAAGGACAAAATGATAGCACTTTAAAAATAGGTGAGATAAAGGTAGAAGTTTATAAATATTGTTTGCAATGCAGTTAAATCCAATAAATCTTTCATTTGACTCCAGATGAAACAAGAAAGAACAAATTCTTAGTGGGACCAATGCCAAGAGCAAAGTCTCTTATGCCCAATTTATAGTACATAGTTTAAAAAAAAGAGTTCTAAAATCATAGGCTTAGGTTCTCTGCTGTGCTGCAGCTGATTTGTGCTACACTGCTGGTGCAAAGTAGCCCTAAAGGCTGCATAACTTGCCACAGGAGGAGCAACTTTTGTACAGGGATCTTCTGGAAACATAATGGCTGCTAGACCAATTCTCCCTTCCAGCTACCTGTGCAGTGACTATGTCTATTCCCTAGGGAAAAGAGATGTGGCCAGAGCTTCCCTGGGCCCCAGTGATCTCCAGCAATTGTGTCAGCTCCATGGAGATGTCAGCAGCTAGCATATGTTAGAGCAGATTTTCAACCAGGGTCTGTATTAACTCTTCTTTGGAGCAGACATCACACATCCCTTCTCACACAGACAAATCTGGGAATGCTGGGGACTGCCACTGGGTGGGGGATGTCCCTGATAGTGCCTCTCCAAGGAGTGTTACTGAGAGCCTATGCGAAAGCATAGGGCCTCCATGGGCTCTCCCCAGCTCTGGAGAGGTGATCCATCACTTGGATGCAGGCCCTATATTAGTTTCCTGGAGCTTGCATACCCTACTCCCCTGCTATGATGATGAAAAAGAAGAAATCCACATAGGGATCCTTACCTGTTCCCAAGTCCCTCCTGCAGGTTTTGTCATAGGAGGGGAAGATGAATGAGAGTCATTGCAATGGCTCTAAATCAGGGGTAGGCAACCTATGGCACGTGTGCCGAAGGCAGCACCTGAGCTGATTTGCAGTGGCACTCACACTGCCCGGGTCCTGACCTCCGGTCCGGGGGGCAGGGGGGCTCTGCATTTTAATTTAATTTTAAATGAAGCTTCTTAAACATTTTAAAAACCTTATTTACTTTACATACAGCAATAGTTTAGTTATATATTATAGACTTATAGAAAGAGACTTTCTAAAAACGTTAAAATGTATTACTGGCACGCGAAACCTTACATTAGAGTGAATAAATGAAGACTCGACACATCGCTTCTGAAAGGCTGCTGACCCCTGCTCTAAATGATTTAGCAATTTCAAATACAAGAACTATTCAAGTATATCACTCTGCAGTGCTTGTTATTTTTGAATACATCTAATATCCCAGTGTAATAGATGAGTTAAGAGCAACATTACAGCTTTTCCTTGCTTTTGTCTGTAACTTCGTCTACTGACACTAGAACTCTTAACACTCACTTTTTAATATGTTGAGTTCAGAGATTTCAACAGCCTGAACATACGTAGTTTTTTACGGCTAATAAAGAAGGAATTGGTATCCCCCAAATATATGATCAGTCTTTCCTGGTCACAGATGGAATGGAATGGATTGGTTAAAAAAGGGGGTCATGGTTAGGCAGATGAACTTCATAGAGCCCAAGGCTTTGCAGAGATTTCCAACTATTGCCCTATTTCTGTTGGGTTTTGTAGAACAACTCTGATGTTGCGAAGCAAGGACAGCTGGACTTCAAAATAATGGCACATTGATTCTTAAATTCCCAGGGACACATAAAAACCCCATTAATTTATCATGATTAAATGTGCAAGGAATAGCAAATGAATGATTGATCAGCCTCTTATTACCACGATAGCTGTCTATTGTTATTACGGCTTGTGGTTTGTTATATAGATTACTCCAGTCAGGGACTGGGGTAAAACTCTCAGTGATGGCCCATAATCTACATACTATTTGTGGATGTCAGTGTTCTGTTTCTGGTGGGTTAGCTGCACAGGCGTTACCTGTAAAGTTTAGCCTGGGTGTAGAGTAAACACACCCAAGTATTTTTTCTCCCAAGTAGCAGTTAGCCATACTGCTAAAGACAGACGGAGTAAGCACTCCCAGAAACACCCCCAGGAAGAGAAACAAATACTTCCTAATATGTTTATTAATTCAGCTCCCTAAACTCAGCAACTGCTGTGTGTCACATACAAAAGCTAGAAGGTTGCCTTTGCAGTTAGTTCAATGGGATTATTCATGTGAGTGCTATGCAACATGAGTAAGGTTCGCAGAGAAGTCACAGGCTGGCAGTCCTGTGCCGCACACACATCAGGACTTGTCTCACATACATCCACATTGATTTTCTTCTTGCTTCCTCTCTCATCTCCTCTGAAACTGGAGATAGTTGGTTTTGACTGGAATTATGTGAGCCAGTGTCCTTCATTCCAGCTCCTGCCACATACCCATTTTTGTAGCTCTTACTACAACTTGCTAAGGGCTGTCCATGGGCAGAGGGAGGTGCTGTCCCAGCTCAAAAGAACTTAGGCCCACTGGCAGCAAAGCAATTCAATCATATGTTTAGCAGTTAGTTAATGTTACAGTAAACCGTCTACTTTTGATATTACTGCACATGCTGCTAAGGCCTGACCAACCATAGTGCCTGTACCAACTTTCTCTTTTTTGTGGGGGAGAGGGGGGAGGTGATGTTTGTGGGTTAACTTTGTTTCTGACTGTATAGTAATGAACTGGTGCGGGAGGCTTATGCTGAGAAGGTGTGACTAACTGCAATGACAGGGCAGTGCCGGTGGATTCACTGCAAAGAAATTTAAATCCCTGATCAGACAATGCTATGGAATACATGATGAGCCCCAGAGAAAGAGGGGGAGGAACATACCAAGGGGGAGAAAAGCCAGACATCAGTGATCACACCCAAATTCCCAACTAGCCAATCATTTATTTAAATTGGTAATTATATTCATGTATATGTCTCAATATGAGTCAGACTGATTGATTAGCGATAGAAGATCCAATTACAGCATTCAACATTATCTGAGTTTTAAGTGACTAGATAGTGTTGGCAGGTAGAAAAACACATCTTATTTGAAGTATCTGAGAAGTACTCACATTTGTGACAACTTTTTCAAATTACTTCTGTCCATCAATTAATTCACCTCCAGAACTGAAGCCTGAATCACTCTCTCCAAGATTCATAGCCAACACTAATATGCCTCAAAAAGTCCAATTTTCCTAATGAAAATTCCAGTAGACACATTAGAATCCTTCAGCTGATCCTTTGATTTCTACTGGTCTTTTCTGGTTTCTTTTGCTTTCAGTTGAAAGTGAGTAGCCATAGGAAACAGAAGCCTTTAGACCAATTTCGTGCTTCTAAAACCTAACTACTACTTGGAAGCAGCTGACATTTTTTCAACTGGCATTTCTATTAGAGTTAAAATATTAAAATAAAGTGAATGTGGGTCCCCAGATAGTCTGACAGAGGTAAAACAGCTGCTGTATAACTTTATTATTAAATAATAAATTCAAAGACATATGAAATAACTGAATTAATTAATTAAATATTAAAAGTGAATTAAATAATAAATGTACATTTGTGTTTTAATTTACCATAGAAGCATAATTTATTAAAGGAAAATTCCACAATAACTTTTCTTCCATAATAAGACTGAAAACACAGCCAATTAAATCCTTTAAATATTATTATAATTGCTAGCAGAGACTCATTTGATACTTTCAGAGCAGCACAATGATACTGGAGCAGTGCTGATCTAGAAAGTGCTGAATGGTAGGATATTTTTAACATGCATTTGCATTAACATATAGTTTAAAAGCTACCAGTGGGCCAGATCTTCAGCAGCTGCAAGTCAGTGGAGCTGTTGTTGATTCCAGTGGACCGGTACCAGTTTACACTGAGGACCAGACCAGTATTTTCAGGGTAAGTATTGTACGATCACTCTGATTAGCACAGTATCTGTTTATACAAACCTTCACATGCTCAGAAATAAATTATAGTCGACAGTCAATGGTAAAAGTTTTCAGTCAGGTAAGATTGGACCCATCTGTATGCTTAACAATGGGAATGGGAGCCTCCTAGATCTCCCTCCCCAGTAGGGCCACTTGGGCGGAAGTAGCAAAAGAAGTGTGCTTCAGTCCCTCAAAATGACAGAGAGGCAGCTGGGCCACATTTGAGTAAGAGGCGTTACGACCTGGCACACCGGATAGCAGCACCAGTCAAGTTTGGTGCCCGAGGTCCACAGGGCGTAGAATGACTCACCCACCCCAGCTGAGTATCATCACCACACCAGGCCTGAAGTGACCATCCAGGCTGAGAGCCCAGAGGTAGGACTGTGGTTGGGGATACCACTCCCACCTGCCAGAACTCAGGGAGGGGAGGGACTGGGAGCGCCCCCCCTGGCTGCAGACAGGGCAGAGCCACCTCCTCCTCATGAGAAGGGCAGCAACTCCACAGGCCTGGGACCTTCCTAGCCCTTCATCCCAAGGGGGGGAGTGACCCCACAGGCCTGGGCATCTCTGTCCCCCCCTCCTTCCCCATGGGGAGGCCAGTGACCCCACAGGCCTGGGGCCTCTCTGTTCCCCCATCTTTTTCATGGCCCCCCTCAGCTCCTTGGGGGATGGCAGTGACCCCACAGACTTGGGCCCTCTTCCCCCTCCCTCACCAAATCTCCGTTCCTCTTAAACTCTTTCATCTCTACGGTAATTTTTTGGAAGGGTGGGGGCCTCAGGTTCCAATTTTGTCCCAGTTCCCAGAAGGCTGCAGAACAGCAAGGAAAAATTCCTACCGAACTCCCATAAGAGCTTGAGATCATTAGGCAGCCAGGCTGGCTGCCATACCTGCCAGTGCACCAAATCCCTTAAAGAGGTGTGTGTGTCCTTCTGGCCAGGAGCTCTGGGGAGCCTTCCAGCCAGCCAGTACACATGAAATAGCCAAGCAACATGTGCTAGTTGGGGACATGCTAGTCTCCTTTTCAGAGCTGCCATAACAGTTAAAAAGGCAGCTCCCCTCCCTGCCCTGAGCCATTCTACTCTGCAGCAGCAGGATGGCTCTTGGCCTGTGTGCTTGGATGGTACAGAAGTAATCTGCTCCCTTCCAGCTGGAAGGGCAGGATTTTGACTTAATATTTTTCATTAAAATTCATTTGCACTTTGATCCAAATGATCTACAAGTGCCTCTGTGGGAGGACTGGATTTCTATAATTGCCATTATCAGAGGCAGCCTTAAAACAAGAGACAAAAGGAAAAACAAAAGGAAGGAAAGACAAGCAAGTAAATGAGGCATTTCTGTGCCACTTCTTAAAAATGTGATTCAACAAGTAATGAAGCCCAGCTGCTTTCTTTGAAGTGTCATGGCAGGGAGGAGGCTAGTTTGAAGGAGGGGAGCTGAAGAGCTCAGGCAAAGTGAGCCAAGGTTATTATTAAATGATTAACTTTTCACAAGAGGAAGAATGTCTGTCTACAAGAGCTAGAATGGCTGCAGGATAAAAGGAGCTGAAACCTTCAACAAGCAGGAGGAAATGGAGACGGGCCCTGCCACTTAGTGCAGGGGAGAGCAGAGGTAGCTGGAATCATTTTCGATTTTTGAAGGATAACTCCAAGTTCAAATCTCACTTCTGCCAATTTATTCCAAAGGATTTGCAAGACTGACCATGGACAAGTGCACTTTGAAGAGGTCAATCATTAAAATACCTGCAGAAGAACAAACAGGTCTAGACTTGTGTGTGGCTTTCACACAGAACAAAAAAACACACACACAGAAATGTACACACCAACAACCACAGCAGGGAAAAAAATACAGTGCAGAATCTTGGAGCAAATTCTGCTCTCATGTACTTCAGATTTACACTTCTCGATGAATAGAAAACTGGACAGGATCCTGACTTCAAGGAAATGTGTTTTTAGATTCTTCACAAAGTTGCACCATTTTTATGCCTGTGTAATTCTAGTGAAATCAATGGGAGTTTGTCTGAATAAGGATCTTGCAAAACTGAGTAAAGACAACACGAATTAGAGAAGGTTCGTGAAGACTTTGAAATGATGCAATGAAGACACCCAGTTGGCAGGCTCAGAGACAGACAGCTCAGTAGTTGTAGGACACACATGAGTTTCTACCATTAATAAAGTCTAATAAAGTAATACGTTTTCACAGGGCAGACTAGAATGAAAGGCTGGTGCAAAGTAAATAATGATTAAGTATTAGTTCTTTCTGATGTTACATTGCCAGACATGAGTAGTTTATACCATGTTGCTCAGGATTCTTACTTCTGCCAAAGAATAACAAAGAAAACTAATGAATATAGAACAGTAAGATGATGCAGAATGACTTAACCAGCATGTTACTCCCTTTACTCGGTTTGTCAGGGAGAACACACTAGGATTCTTTAGCTAACGTTGTCAAATACTTGTTGAAGTCATTATCTGCAGTTGCTCTGGGGCTGCACTCCAACTCCGCACACTTCTGCAAGTCCTCATCAAGTCAGTACAGGAAATCAGAAGTAATTCCAGGGGAATTACAATGGGATAAAACTGGTGTGAGAAGGGAACCAGGCCCTCCATCTCTCTCACCTGTCAGATCAGATCTTACAGAGAGAGAGCCCCTGTCTGCTCAGAGAAGATTTTAAAGACCTTGTGGCACTCAATGCTGGCAAAAATAAATGGAAGATATACAGCAACCCTGAGGTATATGTTCAGGGTTTGACTGAACCGCCACTTGCTTAAGTGCTTATATCTGCCCTATTACTGTCATATCTAAGCACTTCACAGTCTTTAATATATTTATCCTCACAACGTCCCTGTGAGGTAAGGCAGGACAAGTATCAGAGGGGTAGCCGTGTTAGTCTGCATCTGTAAAAGCAGCAGAGAATCCTGTGGCACCTTATAGACTAACAGACGTTTTGGATCATGAGCTTTCGTGGGTGAATACCCACTTCATCAGATGAATGTAGTGGAAATTTCCAGGGGCAGGTATATATATGCTAGCAAGCAAGCTAGAGATAAAGAATAACGAGGTTAGTTCATCAGGGAGGAGAGTTCCGTTCTAGCATGAGGTGTGAAACC
>NC_133775.1:18845398-18867810 GCF_003597395.2 Chelonoidis abingdonii
AAGGAGGAGAAACTGTCTGTAGTTGGCAAGCCTATTCACAGTCTTGTCAACCCTGAGCTGTGGTGTCGACTTTGCAGATGATTTTGATAGCTCAGCGTTTCTCTTGAAGTCTGGTCCTTGAAGTTTTTATGTTGCACGGATGGCCACCTTAAGGTCTGCTAGTAGTGTGCCAGGGAGTTGAGAGTGCTTCCTACGTTTTGTATATGCCATTCTATATTCTGATTTTGTTCATTTATCCTTTTCCGTAGAGGACGTCCAGTTTGGCCGATGTGCATAGCTAAGGGCATGCTGGCCATATGAGAGCGATACTTACATTGGTGGACTGCAGGTGAATGACGGTGCTGGTGGGCTGATCTGGTTAGGTTCCTGTGATGGTGTCGCGGTGTATGATAAGATGGGCAGGAGTTGGCCACGGGTTGGTTGCATGATCTGGTTCCTGAGCGTAGAGCTACTATGTGCGGTGTCAGTTGGCGGTGAGAAAGTTCGGTTGCAGGTTGTCCTGGGGCAAGATGTGGCTGCCACCCAGGCTGTGAAGTGTTGGATCATTGCAGGATGGGTTGATAGATCCTGACGATGCGTTGGAGGGTTTTAGCGGGGACTGCTATCGGTGATGGCCAGAGGGTCTGATTGGTTTCTTTTTTGGGTTTGTCTGCCAGTAGGAGGCGATAGTGCAGGACAGTTATCTCAAATTTGTAGATGGACTGAGGCTTGCAGAGGACTAGAAGGGTACAATTTTCAAAAGGCCAAATAATAATCGGCACCCAACAGTCTCATTTAGCAAAGTGACTTCATTGCCCACATGGCTCTGGTGTTTTTTGCCCGAGAATAATGTTCTGAATAGTAGGGCTGAGTGAATAATATGCACTGAACAGATGACTTTGATTAATTGTGTCTTCCCCCCACCCCCATTGTGGTATTTCAAAAGTAAATGATTTACTGCACAATTTTTTTGAGTTTAAAAATATTTATTGTTTGGACCAGTGGCAAACAGATTACTGTACATATCTTATACCTGATTATCAAGGTTTTTCCCCCCACTTTGAACTTTAGGGTACAAAAAGTAGGAACCTGCATGAACACTTTTAAGCTTAATTACCAGCTTAGGTCTGGTATGCTGCCACCAGCCAGAAGTTAGTATCTGGCACACTTTCTGTTCCCCCAGCAGCTTCCCTGGGGAACCCAGACCCAAACCCCTTGGGTCTTAAAACCAAGGAGAAATTAACCATCCTCCTCCTTTTCCCCCCAGACTTTCCTCTCCCTGGGTTCCTTGAGAGGCTTAACACCGATCCAAACTCCTTGGATCTTAAAATAAGGAGGAATTAACCATTCCCCCTCCTTTCCGCCCACCAATCCCTGGTGAGTTCAGACCCAATCCCCTTGGGTCTTAAACAAGGAAAAATTATCAATCAGGTTCTTAAAAAGAAAGCTTTTAATTAAAGGAAGAAAAAGTAAAAATTTATCTCTGTAAAATCAGGATGGAAAATGTTTACAGGGTATTCAGATTCATATAGTCTAGAGGGACTCCCTCCCCCCTAGCCTGAGATTCAAAGTTACAGCAAACAGAGGTAAAAATCCTTCCAGCAAAATACACATTCACAAGTTAAGAAAACAAACATAAGACTAATCCGCCTTTTCTAGCTAGTACTTACTATTTTGAACATGAGAGACTGTTTCAGAAAGATTGGAGAAACCTGGGGTGCACGTCTGGTCCCTCTTAGCCCCACGAGTGAACAACAAACAAAAAAAAACAACACAAACAAAGACTTCCCTCCACTGAGATTTGAAAGTATCTTGTCCCCCAATTGGTCCTCTGGTCAGGTGTCAGCCAGGTTTACTGAGCTTCTTAACCCTTTACAGGTAAAAGAGACATTAACCCTTAACTATCTGTTTATGATACATCCTTCCTCTGTTAACCACACTTCAACAGAGATTTCTAGATTGAGACTTTTAAAACTATATGAGGAAGTTGGCAAGCCTTAGACCCAGTCTACAGTAAAGTCTCTTGCACTGATGTACTTACATCAATTAAGTTAACAGCAGTGCCAATTTGTCTATTGTAACCAGCCTTCCTGCTCACTTCACATATTGCATTTGGCAACAAAGACTTCAGCTGGAATGAGCTGTTGTATGTTATTTATCGTGTAACAATTTACTAAGCATCCATAACCATGGTCTCGGAACACATTACATACGCTTCATAAAGCCACCCAGTTGCTACCCTTATCAAACACAAAACACTCACAACCACCAGATAGAGACCTGGCCTGCATCTGAGCCTAAAATCAAATATGTGGCTAAAAAGATAATCCCTTCACTTAGCACTCGTGTGTCAGCTTCTTATGTTTGTAGCCTGAAACGCACAAGTAAAGCATATTCGGGCAAAGCTGGTCTAGAACAAGCTCATTGTTCTTCTGTACAAACTCTTTAGTATTCCTGTATCAAGGTGAGTTTTACCTGAATTGGTTTTCCTTTTATGTTCCCACAGAGAACTTCTTGGTCTCCTGCAAAACCCTCCTTTATACTCACTTCTGTTAGAAATATTTCCAATTTTCTCTCTCTCCCCATTAATCTTTTCACATATCCCCTTTCCATTATCCATTCCACAACCTATCATTCATGTGTCATTGTGTCTTGAGTTTGTTCTGTTTGTTAGATTGTAAGCACCTCAGGGCAGAGGACATGCCTTATTCCATGTTTGTAAAGCACTGTGTACATTTCTGAAGCTATATAAGTAATTTGTCACAATAATTTTCATGATAGTCACATATTTTTTTGGAATTTGGTGCCTCCATCATGAACCAGAGGGAAAGCCTGAGCTAGAGTCAATTTGCATTTTTGCTGAAATGTTACATGCTGGGATTTGCTTTTCTCCTATCTCTCCACACATGGACAATGTATATGTTAAAATGTCTGTTATACAATTGAATCACAAAATAATTTTAAATCTGATGTAAAACAGAATTTTACAATCATGAAACATACTGGAGATATTGACAAAAGTCAAGAGGGGAAAAAAACCCTCTAGAAAGGGGCAACCCTGGCCTGATTCTGCTCTCACTTACATAGCAGAAATCAGGAGTCAATGGCGTTACAATAGTGTAAAGCTGATGTGGGAAGCCAGGCCCTTCATCTCTCACTTTTTCAGATCAGGCCTTAGAAAGTGAAATCCTGCCTGCTCTGGGAGTGTAGTAAAGACCTCATGGCACTTTTCTTAAGAGATACAGTTTGTTCCAATGTCCCTGGACAAAAGTTGCTTTTCCCACTGCTAATCAATTTCTGTGCTAATTGGCTCCTGTCCTGCAACCTAGGGGTAGAAGCACTTCAGTGGACTTGTGTGCATCTAGTTTGTGGAGCACTTTAAGACCTGTCAATATGAAAGGCTCTATACACATGTACAAACAGAACTTCAGTATTAAGTGTGAAGCAGTGGATGGGGACTAAAAGGCAAAAGACTAAAAAACTGCCTTTCCAGGTAGGACAAAAATAGGCCAAGGTGGTCAATGAGAGGGAATTTTTGTGTAGAGAGATATACACCCATCTCATAGAGCTGGAAGGGATCCTGAAAGGCACTGAGTCCTAGTAGGGCCAAGTACTGGATTTTTTGCCCTAGATCCCTAAGTGGCACCCTCAAGGATTGAGCTTACAGCCCTGGGTTTAGTAGGCTAATGCTCAAACCACTAAGCTATCCCTCCTCCCCTTTAGAGGGAAGTTGTCCCACAAAGAATGATAGGCAAGTTAAGGTTTACAAATGTCTCCAGAGACGTGGTGAAACAAGCCAAGAGAAAACCACAGCTAGCTGAATGAAAAGCAGAACTTTGCTTCAGAGACCTGAGAACAGATCCAACTCTCATAGAAGTGCGTGGAAAGATTCTCGTTGACTTTAGTGAGAGCTGAATTGGATTTTTTGTATAAGGAGATTTTGTTTATTAAAGAGACATAGGAATTAAAAATAATTCATCTTTTAAAAACACAATTTGTAACACGGACAAGGAAGTTTATCACAGATTATTAAAACGCAGAATTTTTCAAATCTAGTTTACTCTTTTTTTGTGTTATTTTCTGTCTTTCTTAGGCTTGGACGATGAAACTAGACTTGTCAGGATCACTTTTTAGTAGTCAGGTTTTGGTTAATTTCACTCTAAGCTTCTTACGAACAGCCAGGGGACATTTGTGTGTATGTGTGTGTGTTAAACTCTCCTGAAATGATTAAAAAAAAACAAAAACTTGGAAGCATTTCTGTTAGTCACAGGTTATATAAAAGGTTATTCATACAAAGCCTAAATTCAAGGCCAAAGATGACCTGAGAGCATTCTCTTTGAAGTGTGTTAAAGGATCTAATCTGTGATTAACCTGGAAGGAAAAGAAAAAAAAACCCGCTTCTGAAATCATTAGAGTAAGTTAATGGAACTTGGAAAGGCTAAAGCCCATGATGTTAATCTGGTGGTTGTAAAGCTCTCCCTGGAGCACTTCAAGGTTAACATGCTCCAAAATAATTTTCAAAGTTTACATTTTTTGTTTTCGAGATCTGGCATAGCACTTTAATTAATCCCCATGATGTAAGCCATACAATTAGACATAATGTAACAATCTGTACTGATGCCAGCAGTATTTTCCTCTCATCCCGTGGTGTTTTAAATAAGAGTTTATGATAACCGCAAAAGAGAGAACGTCAACAAGCCACCACAGGACTTTTCTCTTTTGCAGGTTGTGCTGTGAATACAGGGACTCCGGTCTGACGGTAAACTAGCAAGCCTTCCTTGATCCATCTCCTCCACCCCCCACCTAGTTTAGAGTGGTATTTGCTACTATGGCCCTGAGTTGTGTCTTTGCGATATGTTTTACTGTCAATATAGTTAGGGAAAATGCAGATTATGAGGTGGAAAAGGTTTATGTCTATACACAAGTTTGCAGATTTACATTGCTCATGCTTGTCAAGCCTGCCATGCCTTCAGCTCATTGGATATGGGTTATCTAGATTTAATCAAGCAGGATTTTTACCTGTCAGCTGCTAAAACTGCCAGACAGATTTAAAAATCTCAGATCCTGGGGTCTGAAAATCTTCCATTTGAGTCCTCTGCGAGGTAATCGTGCTGTACCCCAGGCTGGTGTTACACTCAATCATCCAGTACATGAGCAAGTCAGAGGAGCTGCCAAGCACAGTATGCCTTTTGGATTCATTGTTTTCAACCCAGTGCTAATTCACTGATTTGGAGCATCTTTGGTATGAACAATCCTTGCAGCTTCATTACCAGATACATCAGTGTAATTACCGCAACACTTAACATACAACTTTTCATCTTCAGACCACTTCACAAACATTAACACAGAGATTTATGGATACCAAGGCCAGAAGGGACCATCGTGATCATCTATTCCAACCTCTTGTATAATACAGGCCATTATTATCCTCATTCCATCTCTGTGGAGCAGGTAAGTATTACCATACCATCTCCTTGCTAATACTGATTATTGTTCTGAACGGAGATGAATACAGAGAACTATTCTGAATGTTGTCTTTAGCCTCAGAGTATGTGGTTTCTCCATTCAGTTCACTGGGATCATCTGTTCCAAAAAGGCAGTCTTTTGCCACAATCTTGTAATGTATGACTAGTATTATAAAGAACACTTAGAATTATCTCGCACTTTTTATCCGTCGATCTGAAAATGCTTCAGAGCTGGGTGAGCTTTTTTTAAGCCCAATTTTACAGATAGGAATACTGATACTCAGTGATTTTTCTAAGGCCACACAGCAAAGTAATAGGGGAGCCAAGTGTGCTGTATCCCAGTCCAGTGCCCTATCCACTGAACCACACTTCTTCCTGATGGTGCTAGTATATTTTATAAGGGAATGTCGTATGATCTTCCTTTAAAGGAGCATCCACATATACACATAGTGTACCTCCTGACTGCCACAGTTCTGTGCAGCTGCAATAGGCCATCAAGGGCACCCACTCTAAGGCGTCTGGCTCCCCTGGCTTCACATCTCTTGGGTGGAGAGTATGTTCCTCTCATTTCTGGGTGCTTAAAATAAGAGCTTATGATAAAGGCAACTGAGAGAATGTAAACGTAACCACAGGACTTTTCTCTTTTGCAGGTTGTGCTGTTAATATTGGGACTCCAGTCTAAAGGCAAACTAGGAAGCTTCCCTTGGGCAGACTCCACCCCCCATCTTAGAGTGGCATTTGGGCATCTCTCTCTGACTGAGGTATTTCCAGGCTGCACAGTTCCCTGCCTTCACTGTGTATTTGCCAGCACAGGCAGGTTGCCGAAGGGCATCTGCTTGCTTTCTCTTCAGAGCTGGTTAAGGGGTGTAGTTGCTGTAGCTACAAGGTACCACAAAGGTTTCCTAGGAAAGCCTGCTTTATTCTTAAGGTAGCTTCAAAGGATTGATAACAAAGGAAGTGCATTAGCATCCCCCATCCTTACTAGACAAGGTACATACTGTGTCACAGTAACACATACACAATTGCATTTTTAATAGTGTACCCCAAAGGTGTTAACCTTAACTCGATAAATTTACTGAATTAAGCTAAACCTTAACTTAATTCCATAAGGTTTGTTCAGGATATTGAAAGTCTGTCACATGGATAATTTTTTTGGGTGATCTTTAAAAGCATGGCGATCAGCATGTGAGGGGTTAAACAAGGCAAGGGCAGTGGAAGAAAAAAAGGGGGAAAACTATGAATTAAAAGTAAAATCCTAGTTTTCAGAATTACAGGCATATCTGAATAAGAGTCATAATTTGTAAAGTATTTTGGCCCGTGTTATACAGCATGGTCCCTTCTGGCCTTGGAATCTGCATTCTGGCAATGAAGTTACTAGCTCTTACATTAGCCAAGAATTTTCATGCGTAGGCCGTTACACTGTTAGCTCATGGTAATAGTATATTTACTAACTTATTGTTTTAAATTTACTAAGATTTTAGAACACATATTTGAGGGTAGCTTGACATGGGTGTTTATATCGTTCTGTGAAACCAAACTAATTTTGATTAATGTACACCATATAGCACTTCTAAAATCAGTTTCTGCAGCTAATAAAATACAAGGCATATCAGACTAGATTCTTCCATCCATATTCACCGTGAGTGATAGCTCATTCCATGACTAGTTCCTTACTCAATCTCAGTGGGAGTAAAGGTGGCAGAATCAAGCCCATCATTTCCCCCCCTACTACAGGCCATTTTTCTTACAATTATAATGCCAGAAGAGCTCTGAAATATTTTAAAATGTTTTTGTTAGTTTTTAAAGCATGTATTGACAATCCATTGCAGAACATCGGTGGGTGGTTTACATTTGCATGAGAAGGATTATTATTGAAAGCTGAAAAATGACTTTGTTTCCTTTCCAAAGAAAATACAGGCAAATAAATTCAAGTGAAAACATGCATATTTACCTCCTCTGCATGCCTGACACCAAAAGTCACGGATTACAGTTGTGTTGTAGCAGAAAGGTTCAAATTAGGGAGACGCATTAGCTGCACAATTCAGACTCAGATTTAGCTACTGAAATGCACTGTTTCCCCTAGTTTGGGGGATGTTTGTATTGGGGGAAGGCATAAGGGCCAATCAAAGACTTGGATGCAGGTTTGGTTTTGGAACTCCTTAAAATTCCAGGGGTATCTAGGCCAAGAGATTTTGACTCGTCTCATTGCTGGTGTATAACTGATCGTGAATAATGTGTATGCAGTAGATAATTCATGCTCCAGCCAGAACAGCGGTTCTCAAACTGTGTGTTGGGACCCCAAAGTGGGTCACAACCCCGTTTTAATGAAGTTGCCAGGGCTGGCATTAGACTTGTTGCGGCCCGGGGCCAAAGCCAGAGCCCAACTGCCCAGGACTGAAGCGTAAGCATGAGCCACACCACCTGAGGGCTTCAGCTCTGGGTGTCAGGGCTCAGGTTATAGGCCCAAAGCTATGGCTTTGCTCCCCTTTTCCCCTGCCTAGGGCAGTGGAGCTTGGGCTTGGGCTCCCCTGCACAGGGAGGCAGGGCTCAGGCTTCAGTCCCCTCTCCAGGGGTCATGTAGTAATTTTCGTTGTCAAACGGGGGTCGCAGTCCAATGAAGTTTGAGAACCCCTGAGCTAGAAGTTTGACTTGGCTTCATCAGAAATTTTGTACTGGATACTCAAGCAAGCTTGTAGTGTACTGTGGTCAACACAGCCAGGTATGCCACAGAAATCACAGTGCTGGTTCCCATTACCTGCCTCTAGTCACTGTGGCACCTTGCTAATGCCAGGAGAATACATGCCTTCTAGGGGGGACTTAAACTCAGTGTGTGCCTTGGCTCTTGAGACTGTTTGTGCCACTATCCCTGGCAGTGCTTGTGTTGCTGTTCAGAAATTGCGGCTGCTGATGTGATCTGTGGAAGAGAAAGCAATATTGTCTCATCTATTCCTTCACATGGACGTATCGTTGGGTTACTCAGCACTGGGTTGGAGATACTGTGGAAATCTCTATGAACTGTAAATTGCGACTTTTCTTTTTTCATTTGACTCTTGCTTCTTTTTCTTGAGCACATTTACTGAATGACTATATTGGGATTCTCATTTTATAGACTGAGAAGTTATTCTGGGTGCCTGGAGAAGACAAACATGAAATTTAGATCAACAGTGTTTTGTTTAACTGAAATAAACTGTTCAGTCATTTGTAACTGATCAACTAGGATTATTTGGAATGGATTTCAGCTACTCCCTTTGGCCTTGTCTACATTGGGGAAACTTAGAAAACAAATCTGACTATATTAAACTTATCATGTGGCGATCATATGCTTACATGTTAATAAAGAGAGACTAAATAATATTCCTTTGTTCCTTCCTTAGGGCCAGATTTTGAGAACATATTCATGCTGAGTAGTTGCTGACTCCACGAATACTCCCATTGAAGACAACAGGATTACTGGTGCAGAAAAATGCTATTCAGTATTAGTAAAGGAAGCCGAAATCTAGTCATTTATGTTTTAGAGAAAGCACTATAGGGGAACTTTGAGACTATATAGCTACAGGCATTAGAACTCCTGCAGGCCTTGTCCGTTGAAAATGATCTCAAGCATTCAGGGGCAGCTCTAGGACCCAGCAAAGCAAGCAGGTGCTTGGGGCAGCCCATTTGCAGGGGTGGTAGCTGGCAGGGATCCAGCTGGGAGCTGAGAACTAACAGGGGGCCCTGGAAGCTGTAGTTCCTTGGTTAGCTCCCTGCCTATAGAGTCAGCCCTGGAGCAGGGAAAGAACTACATTTCCCAGCATTCCCTTGGCTGCTATCAACAGGAAAGGGAGGGGGAGGGAGTATGGTAGCTGAAGCCTCATGCTGCTGCTTGCTGTGAATGGAGAGCTCATTGCTAGAGTAGGGTGGCACTGTGAATGGGGAACAATGTGCCCAAGGAGTAGAAGGCTTTGGCCAGATATCCCCTTCAGAGACATCCCCAGACTGGATTAGGGATACTGGTGGGATCTCACCTTGCAGCCCCCAAAGAAAGAATTGGGTGGACTCCAATGGACAGTTGTCCCTCTCTATCTGAAGCCTAGCAAGGGAGGTATGTGGATCCCACTAGAATTTAAAAATGAACAGTAAGGACGGGGAGGCTCTACTGGACCTGGGCAGCTTTGGATACAGTATCAGGCACTTAGGAAGATGTCCACTTCTGAGCCATGGAAGCAGAAATTGAATTTTCCTTTTCCGGATTTAGCTAATATTCAGAAAGAGAATCTAGCACCTACCTTCCAGATTTGAACACCTCAGGAGTGCTCAAGCTCAGTTTGGGCAGCTGTTACGTCATTTCTCCCAAATCAAATATACTCTGATCCACTGTAATTTGCTGTAGAAAAAGTAGGATAAAATTGAGCAAGAAATGCTTCCCAGTGGTTTTAGGACTGGAATTGCTATTTTCAACAAGCCATTGCCTTTTTTTTTTCAGTTTTATTTGTTTAAAAGGAAGACAGTGACATTGCGTTGTCAAATTCCCCATAGAAAGAAAGCAGTGGAACAAAAAATATAAAGGGACCTTATAATATGCATCCAGATATTCCTCCAATCACACAAGCTGAAATTGTTCCACTTTACTGCAGTTCTGTAACCATATGGGAACCAATCCTGTCTGTGTTCTTTGCACATCCAAAATTCCTGCTGAATGACCCGCCTTTGGATCAAGTTACAAGTGACCGTCCTGGAGGCGGGAGGCCCGGCTGGAGGGACCCTGGGCTGAGGCGCGGCCTGGAAGCCCTACTGCTTACCCCGACCTGGCCAGTGCTGGACTGGCTGGAGGCGAGGGGAGAGCAGACGGAGTCAGTCCTGGTGGGAGGGAGTCCAGGGCTGGGGCGGCAGGGGATGCAGGTTGGTGGGGGGAGCCCAGGGCTGGGGCAGCAGCGAGGTGCGGGGGGAGCCCAGGGCTGGGGTGAGGGCAGCCAAAAATTTTTTGCTTGGGGTGGCAAAAAACCTAGAGCCAGCCCTGCAAGCATTGACAGAAAGAAAAAAAAAATGTGAATGGAAAACTGGGATTATGCTATTAAATTATATTACAAATGAATCAGTATCAGTTCAGTTTGAATATGTAATTTGGCATTAAAATCACATAACAGGCTTAACCCATCACTCAGACACACTGCAGGCATAATCTTAAAGGAAGTTATTTATATGGAGAAGCCAGGACATTTGTGCTTTTTTATGGAAAGATAATGGAAAATGGGAAATGATTTATGTCAAATAGAAACAATCCCTTATAATTGCATGAAGTGCTTAATATCTCATTGCCACCTTCACGAGTAGGAAACTGACTCAGTGACAGATTTAGTATTATCTGATCATTAAAAATTATCCATAAATTGAAATCTCAGCAAATCATAGTCTGAAATAAAATGAAATATTTTCGCCTGAGAAATGTCTCCAAAACCCTTATTGACAACTCATTGCCAAACACATCACTTCTTTTCCATACAAGTTACACCTTTAATAGACCAGTTCTTAATCATATTTAACTTTTCCACTCAGAAACTAAGCCTAAATATTCCCCTCTGTTGTACGTGTCTCTTAGCAGGACAAGAATTGGTAGCACACCACATTCAAATAGCAAACATGGAAAACACACTTTTTTTGTTATAATAGTCTTTGTTGCTTTACAGCACATTGCAAAGTAAGAGAGACTATAGTTTAGAACCCCTGGGCCAAATTAATTCCTTATGTAATTACATTGATTTCAGTTGGCTTGCATTAGGGATGACTTTCTCCTACTGTTTTGCAAATAATTCTATACAAAACACCAGCGTGGGCTGTCTCCTTTGGTTTGTTTGGCTGAAGAATATAAGCAGGAGTGGTATATTTCATTACACACAAAGAGCAACCATATGTGTCAGCAAGAACTTTTTTATATTAAGAAAACAAAAGCAAGGTCTCCAAGAGAGAGCACAGTGTGCCCATCACCTCTGGCTGAATCTGAATGCAAAATAATGGAGCCAGGGAGGTGGGTCCTCTTGCCACTTAACGGCACAATATACTGAAAACAAATCATAAACAGATGCTACACACAACACAGGTGTCACATGAGAGATATGCCGCCAGGCAGAGCTTAGTCACCTCTTATTTTGTAGACATGAATTCACCTGGAAAAACTGAGCTAAATTAGTGGTTCTCAAACTTTCTGAAGCTAAGGACCCTTGTTCTGAATAAAATCACAAACTCTAATTTAGTGGCAGGGCTTGAACTCCTAGCTCTCCTCTCCAGCAGACCTTGACATTAGCCAGCTTCCCCACTACCTCCTGTCACCAATATAATTTTAAACTACAAATAGTTGCAGGGTATAAACACCAAGGAGGGAGAAGAATTATTAGGGTGCTGTGGAAAGGTTTGTAGCCAGAAATAATGAGCTGAGAAATGAATCACTTAGGCTGAATATTAGTAAAAAATTCCTGATGATGAGATATGAGGCTGTTTAATAGTCACCCAAAGGAATAAGGAAAAAGAACAGGAGTATTTGTGGCACCTTAGAGACTAACAAATTTATTTGAGCATAAGCTTTCATGGGCTAAAACCCACTTCATTGGATGCATGCAGTGGAAAATACAGTAGGAAGATATATATACACAGAGAACATGAAAAAATGGGTGTTGCCATACTAACTCTAATGAGACTAATCAATTAAGGTGGGCTATTATCAGCAGGAGAAAAAAACTTTTGTAGTGATAATCAGGATGGCCCATTTCCAACAGTTGACAAGAAGGTGTGAGTAATAGTAAGGGAAAAAAATTAACCTGGGGAAATAGTTTTACTTTGTGTAATGACCCATCCACTCACAGTCTTTATTCAAGCCTAATTTAATGGTGTCCAGTTTGCAAATTAATTCCAATTCAGAAGTTTCTCGTTGGAGTCTGTTTTTGAAGTTTTTTTTGTTGGAGTATTGTGACTTTTAGGTCTGTAATCGAGTGACCAGCGAGGTTGAAGTGTTCTCCAACAGGTTTTTGAATGTTATAATTCTTGACCTCTGATTTGTGTCCATTTATTCTTTTGCATAGAGACTGTCCGGTTTGGCCAATGAACACGGCAGAGGGGCATTGCTGGCACATGATGTCATATATCAAATTGGTAGATGTGTAGGTGAATGAGCCTCATAGACTCTAAGGTCAGAAGGGACCATTATGATCATCTAGTCTGACCTCCTGCACAAAACAGGCCACAGAATCTCACCCACCCCCCACTCCTGTAACAAACCCCTAACCTATGTCTGAGTTATTGAAGTCCTCAAATCATGGTTTAAAGACCTTGAGGTGCAGAGAATCCTCCAGCAAGTGACCCATGCCCCACGCTGCAGAGGAAGGCGAAAAACATCCAGCCCTCTGCCAATCTGCTCTGGAGGAAAATTCCTTCCCGACCCCAAATATGATGATCAGTTAAACCCTGAGAATGTGGGCAAGACTCACCAGCCAGCACCCAGAAAGAATTCTCTGTAGTAACTCAGTTTCCAACCCATCTATCGTCCCATCACAGACCTTCGGGCATATTTATCTGCTAATAATTAAAGATCAATTAATTGCCAAAATTAGGCTATCCCATTATGCCATCCCCTCCATAAACTTATCAAGCTTAGTCTTGAAGCCAGATATGTCTTTTGCCCCCATTGCTCCTCTTGGCAGGCTATTCCAGAGCTTCACTCCTCTAATGGTTAGAACTAATACTATGAGTGTGTCTAAACTGTTCCCTACCTGGAAGGCTTTGCTGTGTCTTTGACCAGGGCCTTCCCTAGACCAAATGGTGCCTCAGGCCAGGAGTGTCATCAGAACCCCCTCTCCATTTGTTAAACTTTTGAATACTTTACAGCACCCTGAGCCCAGTGCCCCTCCAGGCCTGGCATCCCGGGCAGTCACCTGGCTCTCCTGCAACTAAATCCGGCCATCTTTGTCTGAAAACAGATAACACTTCTTGACCTTTTGGTTTCAATCCAATACGTGTCTTGGTAAATCTCCAGAGGAACTGACAATTTAAAAAACAATAAATCTTCTGCTTCTGGCTTGGACTAGAAAGATAATGGCCTCAAAAATAAACTTTAACATTCTTCCACTTCCAGGCCCTGTCTCTGTAAACAAAACAGGCTGCTGGCCCTTCCCGTTCCCCATACATCCTTCAAACAACATTCTCATTTAAGGGCCCCACAAAGTATGCAGCAGTGCCCAGGTGAGATGACATTTCTAGCAGAATGTGCTGTTCATAATGACATTATGCAGCAACTGTTAAAGGACAAATACACCAGTAAGTCTGAGTTATGTAGGTTACGTTTGTTTGATCAAAAGTGGAATAAAAGTTTCATCCAAGAAAAGGCGCAACCAGAGCCCCAGCCTAGTTTATGCCAAGACTGCTAAATACTGTGGCTGATTATACAGCTGTTGACTGTAATAAGCAGCTTTTTGGAATGGAAGTCTTATAATCATTTTTCCTCATGGTCATTAAAGAATATGGGAAGCCAGCTAAATGAAACCGATTTAGTCAGAGGGTAAACACCTGCTGTTGCTGTATTCACCACAGGCTAGACTCACATTCCAGTCCTAACATGAAAATATCTGGAGAGAATGGCTTAGTGATTTAAGTTTCAGCTGTAAAACATCTATACTTACTTGAGCCACGAGTCCTGACTGTTTGTTCTCACAGATGTGTGACGCTTGTGCATTTTTCATTACGGCACATAGTGAGACACAGTGGTATGAAATGAAATGGAAACAGAAAATCTGTTTCCTTTCCTGAATCCTATTGAAACGGATTATTATCAAAATTGAGAGAGTCAGCATCAGACAAACACACACTACCAATGTTCAGTGGCTAAATGACCCGAGGGACTACACAATACAAGACTGCAATCTGACACAGTTCCCTACCACCATCCCATCTTGCTTGAGCCAGACACTGCTCTGCTGAAAAGACTCTGTACAGCAACAGCCTCTCAGCTATGCTTGTTCTACTTCTCCCGTGGAAGGAGAAGGTGCAAATGAAGCAGGGACAGAGCTGTTGATAAATTACTATGTTAAACTACTCTCTCCTCCTCTTTTTCCTCCCTTCCCCTATCTTCACAAATGGTTGCCCCACCTGTCCTTCAGACTTCTGTGCTTCTCTAATCCTTTCATCATGCTGTTGTTTTTAGGGAAGTGTCTATGGAACAGTGTAGTACAAACCTTTCAGTGGATGACAGAGTGATCGGAGAGGGTGAAATGTAGCCCAGAGAGAGGGACAGCAGAGAATCATGGCCTTAAATGAGATTTAACTGGTGCATAGGCCTTGAAATGGCTTTCTGCACAGGAGAGAATTGCATACAGGAGGAATAAAAATCAGGAGCTGTATTGACCACTGGTTAGCACAGAGTGTTTAGTATTGGCTGGCATATTCGTGGATATCCTGAGCAATTTGTATTGAGTTGACTAGTAATGTAATGTTAAAACTACCCTTTCACCTTGTGCAGCTCCTGCAGTTATTACAATAGAACCTAACTAATCCACATATCACCTAATCTGCTCAAAAAAACCCTGCTATCTCACCCCAACTCCAAGCAAAGATTTAAATAGCAGAGGTTGCAGTGAGGTATATTACTAAGACTTCATCTCTTTTTATAAAATATACTACAGAGCATTTACTGGAATATAAAAAAGTATTAGCATAAATCATTAAAATTGAATTATATATGTATACAGGGCAGAGTTGCTGATGTATTACATTTGATCCCAATCTTCTGCAGGGCTGGCTACTGGATGGCTAGCACAAGGAATGTGGGAGAAGGGAGGATCAGTGTAGTGGTTGATACTCCAGTCCTGTCTTTGTCTATAGCCAGCAGACTCAGACCCTGCTCCTGTGAGACAGGGAGCTTGCATGGAGCAAAGCTCCGCCCCTGCACAAAGCATAAAGATCCCTATATCCAGCCACCCCTCACCTGTCAGCTATGTAGTTTGGGGAGCCTAGCATCAAGCTCAAGGGACTGGGATTGGATCTCTCAAGGGAAGTAGGGGAGACACCACTTCATGCACACGCATGCATGAGCCATAGATGACAATGCTAATTCAATGGTATTTCTCTCCAGCGCTGATCAGACCTCTGCTGCCTGCTGTTCTCTGCAGGTGTAGTCCACTGATCCACTATTGCTTTCAGCTGATGAAGAATTAGCCATTTTTCCTTCTTCCACCCCAGAGTTGTATTTTAGCCAATGCCTGCCTGAGGGACATGGACTCCAAACGTATAGACATGGCAACAGCCAACATGTAGCATATTGTAGAATCCTGAGTATGTAGCCTCTCTTTCAAATTCCAGCCCTGTCTGGGGTTTGTCAGCAGCCATACAATTCTTCACAGCTGAGCATCCAACTCTGTGACTGCACTGATATTTGATAGACAAGGTGGGTGAGGTAATATCTTTTATTGGACCAGCTTCTGTTGGCGGAAGAGACAAGCTTTCAAGCTTACCCAGAGCTCTCTTCAGGTCAATGGCATTCAAAAGGTTGTGTCTTTCACCAACAAAAGAGATTACCTCACCCACCTTGTCTCTTTCATATCCTGGGACCAACACAGCTACAACTGCGCTGCAAACTGATATTATATAGCAAGTTACCAAATGATTGATATGAACTCTAGGCCACATCCCCAGCCTGGTGTATATCAATATAGCTTCATTTGAGTTATGCCAATTTATACCATCTGACGATCTGACTTACTAAGTTTAAATAGGATTGTTTGACTAGATCCTGTGTGCATCATCTTACTGTTGATAGTTGTGATCATGGAATATAGATTGCTATTGTTCATCGTAGGTAACGAAGTTATGCTTTCAATAAGAAGCCCTACTCTAATATTGCACATCAGCTGAGTTATATCCTGCCTGGTAGGAGGCATTTCAATGCCTGGTGCTTGAAGCTAGGAAACTTAGAAAGTGACAGTGAATTTATCTTGCCCAACTTTTTTGCATATGTGCCCAACCTAGCTAAAGATGGTCTCAGTTATTTGTCTCGTGATCAGTGATGCTTGTGATTCACGATACAGCTTTATTTCCTTACACACAACTCCTACAGAGCAGAAATATATTTGAGTTGTATGTTTGTCGAACAAATCAAGGATCTTTATCCAAGTACACAAAATCCTTTTGTTGCTAACACAAGCCTTCTCTAAAGATTCCTTGTTAATGTTATGAGTAAAGTAAGCAACTGTATTGTCTTTTATGTGTTTCTCAAATATGCCCCTCCACTATGGACTGTGTCAGATAACTGACTAAAATATGTGGCCCAAGATGGGACTAAATGATGGCACAAAAGTCCCTTACCTGCTCATAGGAGAATTGTTACTAAATACTCTTTAAAAATAAAACTATTGTGGATTAGTTTTAATTACTGTTTAATTGTATTCAAAATAACTATAATTATAATAGAAGAACTGTCACCACCACAGAAGAAAGTAGTGACATAAAGCAAACAGCAAATGTTCTCTGGATTTCTAATATGAATTAGAGCTCATGGAGATGAAAACTTGATGGACCAGTTTTCATATTGTTTTCAGAGACATGTTACATTTCTGCCTGATGATTATGAAGTAAGTTTCAGTACATGTATAGACTCTATACTACAGTATTTAAACACACTGTTCTCATTTTGACTTCTGCTTCGAAACAGAAAGCAAAATTTCAAGTTATGCACATGGCATTGTGTTAGAGAAGTTTGATATATTCATAAATTACCAAACATGTCAGTGAAAATGCAACAGAGGAGGATGTAAAGAAGGAATCCAGATTTTTATTGGCCGAACATATGACATTATAGCAAATTAGACTAGAACAATCATAAATATTCCACTAATATGAAACACTGAACTTTGGTTATAAAATCAACGTTGGCAAACTTTAATCATTTGGACTGAAATTTTCCATGCCAGTTGGCCATCTCAGGCATGAAGCAGGGGGCCTGGGGAAAAAACTATATGTGGTCCTGTAGTTAAACACTGTCTCATAATGCCTACACGTAAGGGGGGCAAATTAAGGTTGCATAGGCTACCTAATTTCTGGCATTTCATAACTTTTGAGTGCTTGACTTTGGAACTTTAATAATGTTCTTTTAACCTAGTATTTTTGTATATAAGAAATAGATCACCTCAGAGTCTTAATTGTCTTTACCAGTGGTAATAGATCAAATATTAACTCATTAATCCTGACAACACCCTTATCACAGAAGTGGATATTGCTATTCTACTATCCTCTCCTACATTTTTTAAAATAGATCAGGATAATGCGTAGGGGAGATTAAGTGACTTGCCTAAGACCACAGAGGAAATCTGTGTCAGAGCTCAAATTCAGATTAAGTAGTTCACGTGTTTAGGCCAAGTACGCATTTAGACCATTATTAATCCATGCCTCTCTATTTGAAATGTATTGGAGCTCAATTCTGTAGTACTTGTGTACCTAGACTCCAGCTGCAATTAATGAAAAATCCCATAGCACTTTCCTATATGCTGTTTATCCACCTGGCAGCTAAAGCACTTTTCTTCCTTTATTAATGGAAAAATTCTCCATATATCGATAGTAGTCCACCAGAGGGGGTACATATCTGCTTTTTAAGTTTGTGTTAAGAGAAGGTTTTGCACTTAAAGGGATTCTAATCATGTTTTTATTCTCCCATGGCTAGTATTTTGCTTTTGAAAACACCAGGTTTGTTGTTATACTTATAACCAGGTGGCAGTTGTCATTTAATATCATGAAATGTTTGCTTTTGTTACCTATACTCGGAAAATGTCAGAGGTTTCAAGTCCTTACACAGTTTATTCAAACTTTAATCAGGCAAAACTCCCCACTGACCTCAATGTGAGTTTTGCCTCAGTAAGGACTTCAGGCAGATTGAGAAAATTCGGAGCCTCCTCCAGAGGTCAAGGGTATTTGAATTTGACAGGATTAATTAGTGAATATTTGAACAGCATGATGTAATTTTTAATTTATAGGTTACCGCTGTTAAAGGCAATTAGGACTCCATAGTGCATATACTGGTACTTATTATATACAAAAATACTATGTTAAAAGAGGCATGGAGAAGCATGCATTTGTACATGCATTACAGGTGGACTTTCCAAACTGAAACTAATCAGACACATATAGCCAAAAGAATAGAGAGGAGTTAAAAATTCAGAAGAGAGACTAAAAAACCTGGTTTGATTGTTTCTGAAATCTTCTGATTTTTTGGTATCTGACTCATGATTTTTGATCTTTAGAAATCAGCAGTACTGCTGATTTGATTCCACAAAAATGTTTCTCTTTCAATTCAGTGGGTGCATCCCTGGATAATTAAAACAATAACAATTCCTAGTCTACCACATTCAGTGTAGGGATATATATGCAGAAAAAGGTACATGACTGTTATGGATTTTTCCACTCTTGTTTCTTTTCAGTTGCAGCACTTTCAATTAGAAATGAACTCGAACCAAAATCAGGGCCAGCTTTAGGCTTATTCCACCAATTCCCCTGAATCGGACCCCATGCCTAAGAGGGCCCCGCGCCCAGTGAGAATCTCTTCCCTGGCAACAGGAGTCATTTTAATTTTTACTCAGCTGGCAGCGCTTTGGGTCTTCAGTGGCACTTCAGAGACGGGTCCTTCACTCTCTCCGGGTCTTTGACGCCACTTTGGCAGTGGGTCCTTCAGTGCCGCTGAAGACCTGGAGCGAGTGAAGAACCCACCGCCGAAGTGCCACCAAAGACTCAGAGCACCGCCTAGTGAATACAAGCCGTACGTGTTTTTTTACGTGTGTTTTTTTTTTTAAGTCATCACTGTCAGAGCCCCGTTGAAATTCTTTGAATTTGGCCCCGCACTTTCTAAAGCTGGCCCTCCCCATAGGAGTCCTAACCCTAGGGCGGGAAGCCCTACCCATAGGAACCCTAATTGTAGCTCCAAGTGCCCTACCCTTAATGATGAATGTGAACAACCTGCAAACTTTGGATCAGAATCGGTCCCCCAGTCATGTGGCTAGCCCTATCTCTCTGGAGTGGTATCAGACCATACACTGAAGGCAATGTTTGGCAGCAGGACAGGTCTGTGTCCTTAGCTTGAAGGCTGTCACACAGACAGCTCTGCCCAGCCCTGAAAATTGCAGGAGTGAAGGCGGTTCTCAAATCATCATGACCACTCCTTCTGCAGGCTCCAAAACCCTGTGACAAAAATCCCCCAATCTAATTGCAAATTAGCAATACTGTAACTCTATCTATTCCCGGCTGCTCAGAGGGGACTTCCCTTATGCACCACTAGTATTGGTATAGAAGCATATAGCTTGCTCAGGAAGAACAGGCAGGGGGGAAAGGGAGGAAGTGTTGCCTTGGGTATCAAAGATGCATACAGTTGCACTGAGGTTGAGATGGAAATAGGAGACAGACTTGCTGAAAGTCTCTGGGTAAGAATAAAAAGGGTGAAAAATAAGGGTGATATACTGGTAGGATTTACTATAGACCACTTAACCAGTAAGAAGAGATAGATGAGGCCTTTTTTAGACAACTAACAAAATCATCTAAAGCACAGGAGCTGGTGGTGATGGGGGACTTCTACTACCCAGACATCTGTTGGAAAAATAATACAGCAGGGCACAGATTATCCAACAAGTTCTTGGAATGCATTGGAGACAATTTTTTATTTCAAAAGGTGGAGAAAGCAACAAGGGGACAGGTTGTTCCAGATTTGATTTTGACAAATAGGGAGGAACTGATTGAGAACTTGAAAGTGGAAGGCAGCTTGAGTGAACGTGATCATGGGATGCTAGAGTTCTTGAGTTTAAGGAATGGTAGAAAGGAAAACAGCAGGATAAAGAAAATGAGTTTCAAGAAGGCAGAGATAGCTCAGTAGTTTAAGCATCGGTATGCTAAGTCCAGAGTTGTAAGCTCAATCCTTGAGGGGGTCATTTAGGGAACTGGGGTAAAAGTCTGGGGATTGGCCCTGCTTTGAGCAGGGGGTTGGACTAGATGACCTCCAACCCTAATATTTTATGATTCTAAGGCAGACTTTAGTGAACTCATAGAGTTGGTAGGTAAGATCCCCTGGGAAGCAAGTCTAAAGGAAAAAATAGTTTGAGAGAGTTGGCAATTCTTCAAAGAGACATTATTTGGAGCACAAGAGCAAATTATCCCAATGTGTGGAAGTATGACAAGAGACCATCCTGACTTTACTAGCAGATCTGAAACTCAAGAAAGTTCTACAAAGAATGGAAAATAGGTCAAATTATGAAGGATGAATATAAAAAACAACGCAGATAGATAGGAACAAAATTAGAAAGGCCAAGGCATAAAATGAGATTAAAGTAGCTAGAGACATAGAGGGTAACAAGCTGGAAGGACGTATCAAGTGGGATCCTGCAGAAATCAGTCCTGGGTCCAGTTCTGTTCACTATCTTCATCAATGATTTAGATAATGGCATAGAGAGTACACTTATAAAGTTGTGGCCCATACCAAGCTGGGAAGTGTTGCAAGTGCCTTGGAGAATAGGATTAAAATTCAGAATGCTCTGGACAAATTGCTCTGACGTAAATCAGATGAAATTCAATAAGGATGAATGCAAAGTACTCCACTTAGGAAGGAACAATCAGTTGCACAAATACAAAATGGAAATGACTGCGCAGGAAGAAGTACTGCAAAAAGGGAGCGGAGGGTCATAGTGGATCAAAAGCTAAATATGAGTCAACCGTGTAACAACTGTTGAAAAAAAAGCAAACGTTATTTTGTGATGTATCAGCAGGAGCGTTGTAAGCAAGACACGAGAGGTAATTTTTCTACTCTACTCCATGCTGATAATGCATCAGCTAGAGTACTGTGTCCAGTTCTTGGCACCACTTTTCAGGAAAGATGCAGACAAATTGGAGAAAGTCCAAAAGAGAGCAACAAAAATGATTTAGGGTCTAGAAAACATGACCTATGAGGAAAGATTGGAAAAATTGGATTTGTTTAGTCAGGAGAAGAGAGGACTGAGAGAGGACATAACAGTTTACAAGTAAGTTGTCACAAGAACGAGAGTGAAAAATTGTTCTCTTTAACTACTGAGGATAGGACAGAAAACAAAGGGTTTAAATTGCAGCAAGGAATGTTTAGACTGGACATTACGAAAAACTTCCTAACTCTCAGGGTGGTTAAGCACTGAATAAATTGCCTAGGGAGGTTGTGGAATGTCCACCACTGGAACTTTTTAAGAACAGGTTAGACAAACACCTGTCAGGAATGGTCTAGTTATTACTTAGTCCTGCCTTGGGTGCAGGGTACTAGATTTGATGACCTATTGAGGTCCCTTCCAGTCCTACTCTTCTATGTTTCTACTGCCAGGCTGGGTAAGCTACGCTCCATCTCCCACTCTTCACTGTCCTCTGTACACACACCCTCAGCATCCCTTCTGCCACCAAATTCCCGCTGAAATCCCTAATTCTGCCTCCTGCTTTGCCAGTGATGTATTCCTCCTCATTCTCCCTATTCACAGTGTCTCTGCTGCTCCTGTGTCCTGTCCAGCCCCCTGAATCACAGAGCAGCAGCCATTTGTGGGCATGGGTTCAGTCTCACTGAGAGTGAGAGGTGGCAGTCAACTTTATTAGTTTCATGACTATATGCAGGTAGGCTGTAGGGAAATGGTGGCCATCTTGCTTGCTTCAGTCCTATTTTAGCCATTTTGAATAAGGGAAAATTCATGTGTTGGCAGCCTTTCACATTTTTATGGGACAGTTTTGGGAAACACCCCAAAATTGCTAGAGTCGCAATAAAATCACAAGAGTTGGCAATACTGAGTCAATCACTCATAGATTATAATTAAAGATACATACAGATAAATTCTCCTTTCATACTGATGCAGCCTGTCATAAACAGATAGCTAAGGGTTAATGTTTCTTTTACCTGTAAAGGGTTAACAAAGGGAACCAAACACCTGACCAGAGGACCAATCAGGAAACTGGATTTTTCAAAGCTCAGGGAGGGAA